>NW_020837965.1:11894360-11984040 GCF_003676395.1 Aethalodelphis obliquidens | reverse complement strand
CCAGAATCTATCAATTTCTTTTTACTAAATTTATTCTAAACTTGAGTTAATTTCCTGCACTCTCAAACTGAAAACCATATCTATTCCATATTCTTGCTGTTCTCCATTAAAAGTACAGGTGTCTGTGTCTCATCAGGGAGGTGGCTGCCCTTCAGTGGCAGGTGATGTAATCCTTGGTGTAAGTTGCATACATCTGTGGAAGGCTTTGGCAGTTCCAGCCATGAAGGTCTCTAAGATATCAGATCAGTATGTTAACCAGTAGTAGGCAATTGCTGGAAAAATCTCTACAGTTGGCATATATTTTAATGATGCAGGCGGTAAAATTGGAGCCAGTTGGCCTTTCATCTACTCTCAGTAACCCAAAGTTCTAATGATAGCTAAGCCCTTTATTTTTCTTGAGCTAAAACACAGAATACAAGAAGATATCTGCTAAATAAGGGGCTCATTTTACATAGATGCTGAAAGGAAAAAGACATAAAGCCAATTTGGGCCGTAACCACATTTTCAAGACTGCTTAAAATGGACCAGAGCACAAGGATGTTACAGTAAAGAACAGAACTGTGTATATACCATGCTGACTGTAAGATCTTGAACTTTTACCAAAAGCTCCAAAGATTGATTTACTTACTTCACAGTTTGCACAGATGTTATCCAAGAATAATTGGGCTCCTTAAAAAAAAAAGAAGAAGAAGAATCAAGTGCTGGCCATTTAGAATATTTATATAAAACCAAAATGAAAGTTTTCCGGCTGTGAAAGATTTCGGAAAGTTTTGCCGGAAAGTTTTCCAGCAGTCAGTATGGAACATTTTGTAAAGAATCACATAATCGGGGGCTTCCCTGGTGGCGCAGTGGTTGAGAGTCTGCCTGCCGATGCAGGGGACATGTGTTCGTGCCCCGGTCCGGGAAGATCCCACATGCGGCGGAGCGGTTGGGCCCGTGAGCCATGGCCGCTGAGCCTGCGCGTCCGGAGCCTTGTGCTCTGCAACAGGAGAGGCCACAACAGTGAGAGGCCTGCGTATGGAAAAAAAAAAGAAAAAAAAGAAGAATCACATAATCTATTCTGTGTATCCTTCTGTCTACTGCAGATAAGCTCTTACCCTTATAGGCAACCACTTGTTTCTGGGAGTATATTTAATCAATGGAGAAACAAAGAAGAGTTCCAGTTTTATGTAAAAAAACGTTTATTTTGTTGTTTAGAAATTATTTTGTGTATTTTTAAGCATGAAAGTACTGTTAAAATAGTCATATTTCTGTGATGAAAAGAGAGTAAATTCACTGCATTTTTGGTGAAACCAGTGACAATTTGGGGCATATGTGTGTGATCATTTCACCCTTCTATTTATAGTACCCAAGAAAGAAAAGTCCTTTTCATCTAGTATACTCACAAGGAAAAGCTCAAAAATTCTATCTATGTAATTTCTTTCCACAAGTTGAAAAACATATGCATTAAATAGCTTAACACAAGAAAAATGTTAGGAGAGGTTTCTGATTGCTGTATCAGACTTGAAAGATTTTACTGTCTTTTTACATATATATGTAATATATATTTAATATATATGTGTGTGTGTATATATATATATATATATATATATATAATATATATATATACTTCCCTCAATTAGTAACCATCTCTGATGGTTAGAAACCATATAAAGATACTTTGCTGGATAATCTAGCATAACTTTCTTTCTGTTTTCTCATTATCTGTATAATAAAGCTGCATTCATTGACATTGTTATCATCACTTTCAAGGACAGCAACAGCAAAAAGCACAGAGTCAATATCAACCCGAACAGAAAAATATGATCCTCATAAGTCCCCAGGTAATATTATTTCCCTGGAGCTAGATTTAATACATAACATTTCATAGTTAAGAATGTGAGTCCTGGAGTTCAACTTTCTGGGTTCAAATCCCAGCACAGCCTCTTACTAGTGTTAATTAAATAAGAAGGCCATCAGACTGAAGTGGTTCTAATGCTTTAGTACCTATGTAAGCAAATCAAAACCTCAGTCTGTACATGCCTCAAGGTTAAGAAATTGAAACTTAAGAAATTGAAACAACAAATCACAAATAGCCAACTAGCCTTTCACAAATGAGGCGACTGCTTAAGTGATAGCCAATCAAAAAAAAAAAAAAAACCTGCATGGTAGAAACACTATGGAACATAATGAAGAATTAAAAACTATATGATAAAATTGACATTACACATCAGGAGGGAAATGATGGAGTAGTCAACAAAGGGACAGCAATTATGCAGCCATTTCCGGTAGAAAACGAACCCCTACCCCATTCCTTACTCCAAAATAAATTCTGGTCTGATCAAAGTTTTAACTATAAAAAGTAATTCATAAAAGTCTAAGAGAAAACATTCAAAGATTATTCAAAGTGTACTGCAAAACACAGATAATAGTTTAAAATTATTTTAAGAACTCAAATACAAAGAAAAATCTGCATAACCTTTAAAAACAGACCTTAAAAAGTAAGACATTGACACATTGGGGAATGTTTGCAGATTATGTTACAATGTGCTGATTTTCTATATTCAATTAATGAGAAAATTATCAACAATTCAACTGAAAAATGGGCAAAAGACCAGAACATTTCTTAGTAGAGGAAATGCAGATGTCTTTCAAACACATGAAAAGATACTTGCCTTTACTAGTAAGAAGAACAAATTTAAACTATGATTAAATATATTTTTACTTATTGGTTGGAAAATATAAAAAGATTTGATAGTATACTGTGTGTGCAAATGTATGAAAAAACAGACACAGTGAATATAAATTGTTACAACCTTTAAAGAGTTCAATTTTGCCATACCTGTCAAACAAAAAATGCACATATTTGTTGTAGGATTCCATTTCCCAGAATTTACCTTATGGATTTTCTCCACCATGAGCTCAATACAAAGATATTCAATGTAGCACTGTTTGTAAGAGTTAAAAAATGAAAACAAGGTAAATATCTTTCAATAGAGGAAAGTTAAAACAATTAGTCCATCTATATAATGGAATATTATGCATCTTTTGAGAATGACAATTTCCTTCTCTGTATATGGTTCCATAGCATGGTCTCCATTATAAAGTAAAATAATATACAAATATAAACCTGTATATACACACAATGCATTTGTATGTATATATTTTAAAACACACATATGTATACATAGACATTAACATTTATATTTATAGAGTAGCTCTCCAAGGACATTAAAAAAAAATCAAAAGCAATTATGTATTACTTCAGTCAGGTAATACATAATATCAACAGTGATAAGTCACGTGATAAATATGTATCCTTGATATAATATTATGAGAATGACACTTTATTGCTGTGGTTTTCTTCCCCTAAACTAATACCTAACCAGTTCTTCTCAAACTGTCAATATTATCAAAAACAAGGGAAGTCTGAGAAACTGTAACAACCAAGAGGAGCTGAAGAAGACGTGATGATTAAATGCAATGTGGCATCTTGGATGGAATCTTGGAACAGAAAAGGGACATAGATAAAACTAAAGAAATCTGAATAAAGTATGGGCTTTATTGCACAATAATGTGTCAATATTGGTTTGTTAATTGTGACAAACGTATCATACAAATTCAAGATGTCAATAATAGGGAAATCTGAATATAAAATATATAGGAACTCTCTATACTCTCTTTATAATATTTTATAAATCTAAAACTATTCTAAAATTTAAAGTTTGTTTAAAAAATTGTTCTATGGTGTGACAATTTTATGCTAACATGACTAATCTATGATACTCAGGTTTTTGGTCAAACACTAGTTTAGATGTTGCTATGAAGATACTTTTTTATACATGATTAATATTTAACTCAGTAACCTGAGTAAAGCAGATTACTCTTCATAATGTGGATGGGCATCATTCAATCAGTTGAAATAACTAAGAGGAAAACATTGAGATTCTCCAAAAAGGGAGAAACCCTGCCTCTTGATCACGTCCAGCTTGAGCCTATAACACTAGCTCTTGCAGGAATCTCCAGTGCTTTGGTTTGCCTGGCAGTTTTCAGACTTGCCAGTCCCTATAACCATGTGATACAATTCTTTAAAATAAATATCTTTTTCATTATCTTTTTGTATCTCTGTATCTGTCTATGTATCTATTATCTACTTACCCACACGTCCTACTGATTCTGTTTTTTGGAGAACCCCAACCAATACATGTAGGATAGGAGAATAATGTGGCTGGAGAACATGGAACAGATAGGATGAGATACTTACTTTTTAAAATATATCCTTTTTTTCCCCCCAATTTTTAATAATCTCTGGCATTGACTATTTAAAAATAATAAGAATAAAATAAAAAAAAAACTCCATGCCAGATTAGATCACTGATATTTAAAATTGCCTTTATAAATTATCTAACTCGATTCCCATAGTAATTAGTTTAGGTTTATAGAGTTAATATTATTTACATTTGACCTAATTAAAAAATGGAGGCACCAGCCTAAATTCTCCTAGGAGAAAGTATTAGAATCAGGAGGTGTCTGATTCCCAGTGCAGTGTTAATTACATTACAGTAGGCCCCCTAATGCGCCCCAGGGCAGGTAATAAAAGGAAGGAATATCTGTTTTGATTTTAGAGGTCTAAGTAGACCAGGAGGTTGGCAGAGTAATGGTGAATGTGAAATCAGAGGCATTTAATCTGGAGCTGAATGATTGACTCTTAATTCTTCTCTAAAAGGATAAGGCCACTGAAATATCTCAGCTAAATTTTTAAGACAACTCATCAACAGGTCATGGACAGCCGTGCCATCCATGTCCATCAGGAGACTTTATTTTATCCCCAAACTTTGGAGCTCATAGGAAAGTAGCTTGAAATTGCAAGAGCAAGGTCAGGTCTGTTGAAATGTCAAGATCAGATTCTCAAATGTTTCTGCTCCTATAAGAAAACATTTGCAAAATTCTTATAGTGAGCACCAGTTTATAGACTGTGTCATTTCAAATATGTACTTTGATTTAGAGTTCAAAGGGTACTTCGGGGAATTTCCAAGGAGCTGGCCCAAGACATAGGACAAATTTTGAATCGTTTTATCATAATTGAGGATGCTGAAGTCATTGAATGAAGGTCTAAGGAAATATTCAACAAGATAATAATAATTTAGAAACAATATTGACCATAGTTGTTTTTTTTTCAAATTTGTTTAACAATTAAAATCCAAAGCGAAATAAATACACTACTAACCTCTCCTTATTCCCAAAGACTATTGGAAGAAGAATAAGATGAGTTGGAAATTTCAGATCCTTTACCAGTTATTCTATTCACCTAAAAAGTGGGTGGATCTTGGACAAAGATGGCTTATCATGAAATTAAAAAAATTTTAAGCTTTAGAGATTCTCACTTACATGGCCATTGGAAGAGAGATATAACAGGGTGTGCATATGTTCCTGTGTTTTAAAAATTTTGCAAAAGTAATATTTCTTAAATTCTTTTTCTTAAAAAGGACCCGTAACATCATATAAGCTTTAATCCATAAAAACCTTCATTTACTTCTCAAGTTGGAGAAAGTGATCCATGGTTTTTTAGAACTCCTAATGAACCTTACATGTGTAAATGGCACCCCAGGCCATGGATGGTGCAAAGCTAAGCTTATCTTCTTAAGAAGATCTGAGAATTGTGTTTCCTGAGAAGCAGAAATGTGGATAACCTGGTCAGTTAAGAAATGTAAAGTATTTAAGGGGAGAGAGGAGCAAGTCAGGTGGAAATGTGTAATCCCTCAAATATGCCAAATCTTAAGTAAAGTCTGTGAGACACAAAGGCAACTGAGTAGGGAGTTATTGCAGTGAGAATTCACAGAAAGAGGGTAGACTTCTGAGTTTACACTGACACAAAGAGAGAAGAGACAGCTAATTCGGTATAAGATAAAAGAGAGGTCAAGAGTTTATTGACAGTCAGAAATCTTTGTCCTGTGGGACTTCCCTGGTGGCGCAGTGGTTAAGAACCGCCTGCCAGCCCAGGGGAAACGAGTTCGAGCCCTGGTCTGGGAAGATCCCACGTGCCGTGGAGCAACTAAGCCCATGTGCCACAACCACAGAGCCTGCACTCTAGAGCCTGCACGCCTCAACTACTGAACCCACATGCTGCAGGTACTGAAGTCCACGGGCCTAGAGCCCATGCTCCGCAGCAAGAGAAGCCACCGCAGTGAAAAGCCCACACACTGCAGTGAAGAGTAGCCCCCACTCACTGCAACTAGAGAAAGCCCGCGCGCAGCAGTGAAGACCCAAGGCAGCCAAAAATAAATGAATAAATTTAAAAAAAAAGAAAAAGAAAGAAATCTTTGCCATAAATGTCCAGAAGAACATTTTTCTATAGAATGTATGATATGGAACTGGGTATTTAAAAACAAAACAAAGCATGGCCTTAGCTGAACTATGAGTCACATGCGTACACAGAGTCAACGAAACCAAAAGGGAGTTTTGCTAGCAGCTGCCAACGCTCTCTATCCAGCTAAAGAAACCTGGGACTCAAAAATACAATTATTCAAGTTGAGTTCACTTCCAAGCAATGAGTGGATTCATGATGCCTTCCCCAAGAGAAAAGTGAAGGTGGAAGAATGAAGCCTCCTCTGGCAGGCTCCTGTGAGGTCAGACAGGCAGCAACTTCTAAGGCATTTTCTGAAAAAGCTGAGGTGAGATATAGGTGGATGAGTCATGGTCTTAAAGGACCACTATTGGAGGATTTGAGGTGAAACTGCAGGAGTAAGCAAATAAGAATATGATTTAGGACAGATGCAAGGTTATTTGGAAATACACTGTCACAACATCACGAAGTGAAGAGAAGGGAAATGTTGATGTGTATCAGTTATCTCTTATGTACCAGACACAATTCTGATGCTTTGTGAATGTTCATGCATTTTCCCACTTTTCCTCAGAGCAACACCTTGAGATGGTTATTAATGTGCCTTTTACAGATAAGAAGGTGACACTTAGGGATCAGGAAATTGACAGCCATGAAACCATTAAATAGTGAAGACCATGTCAAAGACAGAACCAAATGCCACAAAGCACGTGTCCTTCTTCCTGCCCCACAGACCCTAATGGGATACAACTTGAGCCAATCCCAGACCAGAGGCAAAAGTGCAGATTTCTCTGGTTGGATTGGCTCAGTTACGTGCCCAGATGAGAGGATGATTCAGAAATTTATTTTCAAATTGTACATTACTATCCTGTTCTCCCAGAAGACCTTCTTTTATTCTGTCAGGAATAGAAGGAGGTTTGGGGAAGAAATAAGAAGCTCAGTTAGATACATATATTTCAAAAGCAAAGGTATTTAGGTATTTGGGAAAAAAAAAAAGTAGTTGGCACTTTGCTGAAGTCAATCACAGAGTAATAAGACTGGAAAGAGGGCTTCCCTGGTGGCCCAGTGGTTGAGAGTCTGCCTTCCGATGCAGGAGACACGGGTTCATGCCCCGGTCCGGGAAGATCCCACATGCTGCGGAGCAGCTGGGCCCGTGAGCCAGGGTCGCCGAGCCTGCGCGTCCGGAGCCTGTGCTCCACAACGGGAGAGGCCCCAACAGTGAGAGGCCCACGTACCGCAAAAATAAAAAAAAATTAAAAAAAGACTGGAAAGAGAAATATGAGTGTGTTCCACTATGTTTTTTCTTTCTGTCTTTGACTGATATAAATACTATCTAATTTTTTTTAATTTTATTTATTTATTTTTGGCTGTGTTGGGTCTTCTTTGCTGTGCGCAGGCTTTCTCTAGTTGCAGTGAGTGGGGGCTACTCTTCATCGCGTTCGCGGGCTTCTCATTGCAGTGGCTTCTCTTGTTGTGGAGCACAGGCTCTAGGCGCACAGGCTCAGTAGTCGTGGCACACGGGCTTAGTTGCTCTGCGGCATGTGGGATCTTCCGAGACCAGGGCTCGAACCCATGTCCCCTGCATTGGCAGGAGGACTCTTAACCACTGCGCCACCAGGGAAGTCCTAAATACTTTCTATTTAATTGAATCCAATTCAAGCCAAAAATATAGAGTTAGCCACATCTAACAACTTAGTCTGAAGCACATTTATTTGAACACCTAGTCTGTACATGGCATTGCAGCTATGAGAAACAAGATGCATTTCTTACCTGTGAGAAACTGATAACCTATCATCACAGCTCTTTGTCAAAAATAACACTTCAATATAAAACTGGAGGCAAAAATAGGTACAATTAAAAGAAATAATGCTTGAGGTTGAAAGAGATATATTAAGTAAAATATTACTTATATTATTTACAAACTCCATGCTTAAAAACAAATCTTGAACTCATCCATCTTGGAAAATGTTTATCTTCTTAATAAGGGGGGAATTTATGAATGTTAGTTATTTCAGAGCCATGAAATGTATCTATTAATGATCAGAGCCAATGTAATAAGTCTGTTTTATTGTGGCAAGCCAAGGTGATTATTTTTTCTACTGTATTCTAAGCTACTTTTATATAAAGATTACAATTTGAGTTAAGTATTCTTTTCCTGTCTACTATTCTATGCATTGTGTTAGGCATAATATTAAATAGACGATAGTGGGCAAAAATAAAAGGAGAGCAAACACTACTGTGGACGTGCCTTTCTCCCCTCAGTTCTCACCAGCAAAACTTTTGCCCACAGCAGCCTATTGCAAGAACTTGTACAGCTCTGCTTGATGCTGCTTGATGGCTTTCTACCACCCAGACCACTGAACTGGGAGTATGAACAGTTACACCCTCCCTCCCCCACTTTTTAGGAGCAGCCCTGAGAAAATGCTGGATGAACTTTAAAAAATAAACACTCTACTTTTCTCTCCCATAGGTAGCTCTGAAACATACTCCACACTGCTCCCTCCACAGAAAGATTGTTGTATGGACCCTTTAACAGCTTTCATCCTTCCCCTATCTCGCTTTTACGTTCCCGTACTGGTGCTTCCATGTACCACCTCAAACTCAAATTCTTGTCTCAGGGCCTGTTTCTGGGGAAGCCCAACCTAAAACAAACACATAAGCTCAATCCTTAATCCTCAAGGAATTTACAATGTCCTGAAAGAGACAGCGACTATGAGGGAAGAAAGACAAAACATGTGGAAGTCATTTCAGAGGCAATTTCCAGGCAAAGTTGATGGTAACAGACTAAGGGTTAGCTACAGAGAAGGTGGGGAAATGGATGGATCTGAAAAGTCTTAATAGTTGAAATCAAGAGGAATTGATGATAGATTAGAACAGAACTGTGCTATATTGAGCAGGATAAGATAGATGTGAATGGAAATACATCCCCTAATTTTGGATTGATTGATGATATTATGTTGTAGTATAACTCTGCTTGTTGTTAGAATGGATTTAGATCTGTAGATTTCTTCATTTAATTTATGGCCTAGTATACTTAGAAATTCAAGTGTGACCCTACCACACACACACTCACACACACACACAACTCGTCTGAATAGAAAATAATAGAAAATAATTACATTTTATTTTTCCTTAATTTAATTAAATGATGTAATATTATATGACTACCAAACACAATGTCTGCCACACAGCAAGGTTGTTTTACTTTTAATGTTTCTAGTTTTTATTTTGAAATAATTTAAAACTCACAGAAATTGAATACAGAGTTCCCCTGTACCTTTCACCCAGATGGCCTCAAATATTTAAAGAAAAAAAAAGAAAATTGAAAAACTGGAAAAAGTCTTTTAAGAAAATTACACATCTTATTTGATTATCACTAGACTTTACATTCAGTCATCATAAAGTTTTAATAAATGTTAGCTGAAGACATAATGTAAAGGTTTCAATTCTCAGTTGTTCTTTTCTTTCTGATTTTCTGTAATAGTAAGAGTGTCTTATTAAAGTATAAGGCAGACATGGGCCAGAGATAAAACTTGCTTAGGCATCCCCTACATGAGAGTATATGATGGTGGTAAAGGGGAAGGAGGCCTTGGGAGGGGGAAAGCATGAAATCAGATATGCCAATGGGACATTTGCTTACTTTGTAATTAAGAAAGGCTCTTTTCTTTAAACATTTGCAGGATGGCCTAGAATTTCAACTTGCAATGATATACTGTCCCTGCTCTTGGGGAATTTATAATATTGTCTAGACAATGCATACAAGGAAGTCAGGATGGTTTAATATATGATCAACAATCCAGACAGACCCACTCAGACATTTCCTAATAGTATGATTTAGAAAAAAAATGTAATCCAAGTTTTTATAACATGGAAAATAACTGATTTTTCCAACCACAGGATTTGATCTTGACTAATGCATAAGGGAAGTACATTTCTGAATGATAGTGTTTATTTATATAATTCCTTTGAGGTTATACAGCTTTATCATGACATTAATTTGGTGGATTTACACATAGTGTGACATGACACTAGTTCATAGAAAGTCATAGCTTTTATCTCAAAAGAACTCTTGCCTAATGTTTGCATGGAAATACAGGAATTCCCTTGAGTATAGACCTTGAAGTCTACATTCTTTGCTTCCAGCCCTAAATTAAACTCTTTCCTTTTTATATAGCCTTTCTTTATTTCTTCTAGTATTTTTAGATAATTAGATTCCTATTAAGTAGCCTTGGGATCAGAGGCACTTTAATTTGTGATAAGTAAAACCCAAACCACACAGTGTAAGTCCTCCTCAAAGAAAGAAGTTCATTTAATTTCACTGAAATTTGGGAATATGAGTACTCTCATTTTTTTTTTAATGAATTCTTTTACATAGTTTTTTGGTCGTTATAATAATGGCAGTGATTTTTAGACTCTGATACTGGATGACCTGTCTTCCTTTTATAATGACTTATTTTGTCCCACAGAGCTTTTGACATCTACATAGTTAAGTTTCATTTGTCTCAGTGTATGTCCTGTCCAAACCAGAATTTCATAAAAGAAACATAGCTTGATTTGTTTAAGAAGACGTTGGCACTTTACACCATTCATTAGCTCTGATGCTTTCTTAAATGGTAGGGAAATTAGTTTATTTATTCAGTATCCATTTATGTTAGGGAACGATTAACCTGCTGAATAGGACACTGGGAATAAATGTATAATTTACCTCACTAGGTCCTATCACAGATTCCCGCCCTTGGATTAACTAGGTCATTTTAACCACTCACAGGCTTAATAAAAAAAATTGCCAGCCAAACAAATCATGTTGATAGTCATTCAGCTTGAATTCATCAACGGGAGCAGTCCCTCAGCTTTTGGAGGCAACTGTCCTCACAAGATTATTATCTTTGTACAATTTCCAGCATAAAACTAAACTCAATATAATTATCTGTTTCAATAAACTTTACAAAATAATAACCAAGGAAGATACAGCTGACGACGATTTGAAACAAGTCATGCTGTCCAGGCTGCCTGATGCTCAATCAAATGCTAGCTGAGGAAGAGTGGAGAGGGTGGATCAAAAGCAAAGCAAAAAAAATTTACAAAGCTTGCATTTTCAGGTAGAGACTAAGGAGTGGATATTACGGTCCACCTTTTTCTTTTAAACAAAACTTGTTTCTTTTTTTTTAAGCAAAACTTGAGATAAGCTTGATTAAGATAAATAGAAAGTTCCCCAAACCTCAAAGCATTTCAAGAGATTCTATAAGAAATACCTTGGAAATGTCATTAATTCTGACACTTAATTGCATTTCAATTTATTTCACACTTTCTAGTCTTGAAGGATTTATAATTTAAGTTTCTTATCTAAGGGAAGAATGCATAATCTGTTTCAGTTGTCTGTTGTTTCAATTAGCCTCTGGTGATCGTTTCATATTTAAAGGGCTCATTTTGGGAAGATTTGTTTCTGCCTCTTGAACAAAAGGGGGAAAAAGCAGGAATAGCAGAGATTCCCCACAGCTACTTCATCCTCCTGGGGACCGCATGGAAAATATCTGTCTTTTGTGGATAGGATTACTTGATGGGAACATATTTTTTATTCACTTTCTTATTACAGAATTGTTCAGTATGGGATTAATGTGAAAGCCTGCAGTCCCCCACCCCTCCTGGTTACTGTCTTTGCTTTTATTTCATGGAACTTGTAGGGGAGTTAATGGGCTTTGGAACTATAATCAGGAGAAAAAAGAAATTATTATTGTGTCCTTGTTGATTCCAAGAAGATTTCAATATTTTTTTTTTAGTACTATTGGCACAGACTTCTATTTTCTATATAAAGTCCTACTAATTGAGATTTTTGTCTTTTAACAATAAGACATTTGAACATATTCAAACTTGTAAACCAATAGCATCATTCTGCTAGAAGTAGTGGTTGATTGAAAGGATGCAAGGTCTCTGTCTTCTAAGGCTTATTGTACTGTTGAGGAATTAAATAAACAACCAAAAAGACAGAAAAGCAGCACTTCAATGGCAGTTATGGGTTAACTAAAGAACATGAATTTTGGAACGGGATTGGAATCATGGTTCAGCACTTGTAATGTGACATTGAGAAATTTAAACTCTCTTACTTCAGTTTCTTCATCTGAGAAATAATGGGGATAATACCTTTTTTAGGGGGCTTTATAGTGAGTATCTTATGACCTAATAAATCTGCTGAGCACACCCTGTACCTCATACAAAGTAGGCAATCAAAAATATGAGTGTTCATTTTCTTTTTCATTTCTGTGTCACCCTTGTGGTCTTAAATATCATTTGGGTTAAACTACTTCTCTAGGATTGACATTTTATTTACTTATCCCAAGGGGAGAACAGAATTTATACAAATGGTGTGTTACAGACTGATTGCAGAAATAGTTCCAATGCTTCACTCCTCCCTGTATGAATACCCTGTTTAATGTGAGTTGGTAGCTGTTTCCATCAAAAGATGGTTCTCTTTTCCCACCCTTGACTTTGGGCTGGACTTGTGACTTAATCTGGCCAATAACATGCAGCTCTGTGCCTTTTCCAAGCCTAGGTCTCAGGAAACCTATGCGCTTCTTGTTTCCCTCTTGTATTCCTGCCATGCTAGAATAAAAACAAAAGCATCCTACTCAAGGATGTAAGATAGGTGGCCTAGTCACCAGTCATGCTCAGATGACAGCAAGTCAATCATCAGACATGTGAATAAGCCCCAGCAGAAGCCAGAACTGGCCAGTTAGCAGAGATGCTGAGATGACCCATAGCTAACCGCAGACACATGGTTGAGTTCATACCTGATAGCAAGAAGTGCCCAACGGACTCATAGATACCTGAACTGAATAAGTATTATTATTTTAAGCCCTTATGTTTTTAAAATAAATTTATTTATTTTTATTTATTTATTTTTGGCTGTGTTGGGTCTTCTTTGCTGTGTGTAGGCTTTCTATAGTTGCAGGGGTTACTGTTTGTTGTGGTGTGCAGGCTTGTCATTGTGGTGGCTTCTTTTGTTGTGGAACACGGTCTCTAGGTGCATGGGTTTCAGTAGTTGTGGTGCATGGGCTCAGTAGTTGTAGCTCGCGGGCTCTAGAGTGCAGGCTCAGTATTTGTGATGCATAGGCTTAGTTGCTCCGTGACATGTGGGATCTTCCCGGACCAGGGCTCGAATCCATGTCCTCTGCATTGGCAGGCAGATTCTTAACCACTGCATCACCAGGGAAGCGTCCATTATGTTTTGTATTAATTCATTATGTAACAATATATAACCAGTACATGAGGATGGGAGTATGATTTCAGACTGTTTTCTGTGATCTCTTACCAATTTAGTTAGGAGTTGGGAATGCACATATTATCTAAAGGAACTACAGAGCACATCAAAATGCTTTTAATTAAAATTCATCAATAAGAGATTTTGCGGGGATAACAAATTCTTCTGCAGTTAGCCAACACTCCCAAAGGAGACTTGAAAAATCCTATAGGCAGTGCATGTCTTATTGCCAAACGTTTCATGTCAACTACATGGGTTGTTTTATTGCATTGAAGCATGTATGCATGCATGGATTTATTTCTAATAAAACCTTTATAAAGCACCTATGTTTTTGGCACTATGATAGTTTTCAGAGATACAGGTAGTATTGGTTTCTGAAATAGGGAGTTCAGATTCTATTGGAGTAAAAGACATGTGAAAATGCATACTATAAAAATATAAATGTTAAACCCAAATAAATAGAACAAACTGCCCCCCCTGAAGAAAGAATAATCTATGAAGTGGTAAATGGTGCACATTAATGACATGGTAAGGAGTTCCAAAAAATATTAGTATAAGAGATAGATGAGAGTATAGAAGACAAAATTTACCTCAAATTGAGGAAATAATTATAGGCAGGTTATTGCAATAGGGAGGAGTTTTATTAATGAGGACTATCTTAAAGAAAAGAAATATGATTCAGGGTTTTATAGAGACAGGTAAAAGAGAAAGTCATCGCTGAGTTTTATAGGGGTCATTGAGGAAGAATGGAGGTGGTTCTGATAACAAAATATGTGATAGCAGAGCAGTCTTTTTCATTAGCCATGAAAAGTTAGGAGGATTTCTAGATCTGTCCTGCTTTCCAGTAATACATGGTTTGGATAAAGGTAATCATTTTCCAGAGCCAAGATGAACACTGAAGTAAGGATATTCCACTGTTTATATTACTGAGCCAAACTGTTTACAATTTGCATATTTACAAATCATGTCATGTGATTTTGAGTTTTTATTACTTTCTGTTGAATGTTTATCTACTATTATCTGAAAAATATGCATTTGTGATCTAAATGTAAATGTCCCCAACACTTCTTTTCTTTCTACAACATAGTGGAATGATATCTATGTGAAATGTGTCGGTAACAGCCATTGTGGGTCATGGACACAGTGGAGATAAGATTAGCTTGTTTCTGGTTCTTTCCTTCAAGATTATTTTCAAATTCATTTCCTTTGTCACCCTTTGCCCCAACTCACTCTCATTTTATTCCTTTATTTTTTCCTCTTTCCCATTTCCTTCCTCTTCTTTACTCTTGTTGCTATCTCAACTTATTTTTTCCTTTTGAATTATACCACAATTGAATCTGGATCAACCATCAGCAGCTCTAAGATGTTACCCAAAGAAAACGGTTGGGGTTTCCTTAATTTACATGATTTTGTTTTATCTTAGGCAAGAATTTCCTACAATGAAGTAAAAGGATTATAAGAATCAGGCTTCCCTGGTGGCACAGTGGTTGAGAGTCCGCCTGCCGATTCAGGGGACACGGGTTCGTGCCCTGGTCCAGGAAGATCCCACATGCCGCGGAGCGGCTGGGCCCGTGAACCATGGCCGCTGAGCCTGCGCATCCGGAGCCTGTCCCCCCCCACGGGAAAGGAAAAAAAGAGAAGGGCCCGCGGAGAAAAAAAAAAAAAAAAAAAAAAAAAAAGAACACTGGTTGATGTTTAGTTTCTAGACAATTAAATATTATTCAGCACTAAAAAGAAATGAACTATCAAACCATGAAAATACATAAAGGAAACTCCAATGCATATTATTAAGTAAAAGAAGCCAATCTGAAAAGGCTACATACTGTATAGTTCCAACTATATAAAATTCCAGAAAAGGCAAAACTGTGGAGAAACAGTAAAAAAAATCAATGGTTGCCTTGTGTGGTCATGAGCTGAAGGAGGAGTGGCATGAATAGTTGAATGCAGAAGACTTTTTAGTGTAGTGAAAATACTCTGTATGATACTATAAGAATGTATGCACATCATTATACAGTTGTCCAAACCCATACAATGTACAACACAGAGTGGTCACTAAGGGAAACCATGGACTTTGGGTGATTATGATGTGTCAGTGTAGGTTCATCAATTTTAAATAATGCACCCTTTGGTGAAGGATAGATGTTGATAATGGAGGAGGTTATGCATATATGGACACAGGGGGTATCTGGGATATTTCTGTACTTTTCTCCCTGTTTTGCTACAAGCTTAAAACTGAGATAAAAATAAAGTCTTAAAAAATTGTTTTTGTTGCTTTTTGTGACCATCTGATTTTGTATCGAGTACAGTAACTATTTTTAACATGTATCAAAAACCTGCTGAAGTCATTCCCCATTTTATTGCTATTATCCTTATATGTAATTTAAAATGTATTATTTTATTATCTCTTTTCTATAAAATTAGAAACTGAATACTTGAGAAGTTTAAGTGTCTTTCCTTGGAATACAAACTAAATGTCATGATAGTAATATAAAAACTTGGCTTTTCTGGCTACAACATTCCTACTAATGAAGAAGCCATAGTCTTCTATGGGAAAGCAAGTCTTAGAGGCAGAAAGCCTGGCTTCTTCATTTGTAAAATGAGGTTAATGTAAAGACCTAGTCTGTCCAATTTTTAGAATCCACTCTAATATATTTATGTTTCACATTAATTTATTTTTTTAAATATGAATCAACCTGCTCTACCTCATTTCCTCAGGAAATATTATAAACCTTTAATTTATGAAGTTGTTTAGGCTTTCTTCTGTTTTTCATTCTGATCCATTATCTAATATGGCAAAAAAGAGGTCATTCTGAAATACAAATCTGAACCTTTTTATCACTGATTTAAA
The DNA here is from genome assembly GCF_003676395.1 of Aethalodelphis obliquidens. Taxonomy (NCBI): domain Eukaryota; kingdom Metazoa; phylum Chordata; class Mammalia; order Artiodactyla; family Delphinidae; genus Aethalodelphis; species Aethalodelphis obliquidens. The sequence goes on along the minus strand of NW_020837965.1, from coordinate 11,967,618 downwards.
ACTTCAGAGAGCCTCCTTTATGCTTACAGTGAGGGTTCCCAAATCAGCTGCACATTGGATATATTTGGGCACTTTGGAAATGCAGATTGCCTGACCACCACCTCTACCTATTAAATTAGAATCTTTAGGCATCACCTAAACCACTTGCACTCTTATTGCTCTTTCTAGTCTGGCTGCTTCTCTGCATTCAGGAAAAATTAATTTATCATTCTGTGTTAAATAAAAATGAATTGTTTTTGATTATTTTAACACTCTTTCTGTAGATTGTCTTTTTTGAGATAAAACAGGTTCAAATATATCTACTAAAGCTTACTAAGTGCTTTTATGCATGCCAAAAAAAAGTTCCTTCTCTCCTCCTATCCTAATTCTTTCAAATTTTACTACCTTACCAGGCAGCTTTCTTCATCTTAAAAACAACTTCCAGAATTTAAAATTAAACTCAGAAAACAACAGCACTACACAATGAACACAAAGTGGAGCCAGTACAATAAGTCACTCAATATTTTAACAATAAGGAAAATGAAGCTCAAAAGCATTGAGTTGCTGAAAGTCACATTAGAAATTGAAAATTCAAAATGACTATAAACCTTTCCAACCTCCTCCTGCTGACCCTACTTCACGATTGCTTAGCAGCAGATATTCACCTGGGGTCAAGTTTGGATAAGAGGAAATATCAAGAACAAATAAAAACAAACAAAAACATAGTAACAAATAAAGGTTATCACCCTTTTGTTTTTTTCAAAATTTTATAGGAAACAAATATATTATCTAAGTATCCTTTAGTAGTTACTTAATATCTCTGTGCCTCAATTTTTCTTTTGGATAAAAACAATAGTAGTAGTTATCTCATAGAGCTACTATGGGGATTAAAAGTTTTACTATGTATTAAACATTTTGAAAAATGCCTGGATATAGTAAATGTTATGCAAGGGTTAGCTATCATTTTCATCAGAGTTCTTGCATTTCTTTTTTCTGTGTGTCAGTTTGGATTCAATGACAGAAACAGACTCACCAGGATATATATATATATATATATATCCCAGAGGTTGTGGATTCCAGCTCGTGCTTGCTCTCCTCACTTTCTTTATATCCACTTTCCCTTCCTGATTACCTGCCCTCAGACTTCAAGCTCCAGCATCAGACGTGCAGACAACAGCCTTATAGAGACTGCTTAACCAGCTCCTACAATTGCTTAAGGACAGATCTCTGTAGCAAATCCCTTCATATAAATTCACAATTCAGTCTCCCAAAATTTCACCTAAAGATACAATTGGAAAACAACACATACGTTTGCATGCAAGGATGTTTATCAAAACATCATTTTAAAAAGTAAAATATATATAAAGGTTTCATACAAATGTCTAACAAGGTAATTGTTAAATGTAAAAATGAAGTTACATTCATTTATCTCTTTGAAAGAAAATGAAGATATATTCTTTTTGCTAGCTAAAAACATTATATATTTAATCATTTTACTTTTGAAATATATATATATTATAGCTACAAGGAAAATCTAAACCATATACTAAATTCTTATGTTAAAAAGATTATTAAATATTTTCTTAGTGTTAAGTTATTAATTGTTCATATATGGGCTTATAATAATTTTATTATTTAACTAATAACTATATATATTATGAATTGTCTAAAATAGTCATTAATTGTTTTTATTGTAAACATAAATTAAAAATTCAAATAATACTAAATAAATTAAAATGTATAGAAATGTATAGAAATAACAGAAACAAAAAAACTAATATTTTACAATACAAACAGCTCATCTCAAATAACCAAAACAATCCTAGGACCCAACTAGATGAATGAGAAAATGGTATGAACAGATATTTTTAAAAAGGGAGTCAAAATGTTGATTAAATACTAATTTAAAAAAATATTGGGTAGAGTTCCCTGTGCTATACAGTAGGTCCTTGTTGATTATCTATTTTATATACAATAGTGTGCATATGTTAATCCCAAACTACTAATTTATCCCTCCTCCCACCTTTCCTCTTTAGTAACCATAAATTTGTTTTCAAAGTCTGTGAGTCTGTTTCTGTCTAGTAAATAAGTTCATTTGTATCAGTTTTTTAGATTCAAAGTTTTTAAAAAGAATGCTACCTCTAAGAGTTTTATAGTGTCTAGTCTTACGTTTAGGTCTCTAAACCATTTTGAGTTTATTTTTGTGTATGGTGTTAGGGAGTGTTCTAATTTCATTCTTTTACATGGAGCTGTCCAGTTTTCCCAGTACCACTTATTGAAGAGCCTGTCTTTTCTCCATTGTATATCCTTGACTCCTTTGTCATAGATTAGTTGACCATAGGTGTGTGTGTTTATCTCTGGGCTTTCTATCCTGTTCCATTGATCTATATTTCTGTTTTTGTGCCAGTACCATATTGTCTGGATTACTGTAGCTTTGTAGTATAGTCTGAAGTCAGGGAGTCTGATTCCTCCCACTCTGTTTTTTTCCCTCAAGACTGCTTTGGCTATTTGGGGTCCTTTGTGTCTCCATACAAATTTTAAGAGTTTTTTTGTTCAGTTCTGTGAAAATGCTATTGGTAATTTGATAGGGATTGCATTGAATCTGTAGACTGCTTTGGGTAGTATAGTCATTTTCACAATATAACTCTTTGACATAAATCACAGCAAGATCTTTTATGATCCACCTCCTAGAGTAATGGAAATAAAAACAAAAATAAAAAAATGGGAGCTAATGAAACTTAAAAGCTTTTGCAAAGCAAAGGAAACTATTAACAAGATGAAAATACAACCCTCAGAATGAGAGAAAATATTTGCAAATGAAGAAACAGACAAAGGATTAATCTCCAAAATATATAAACAGCTCATGTAGCTCAATATTAAAAAAAAAAAAACAACCTAATCCAAAAATGGACAGAAGACCTAAATAGACATTTCTCCAAAGAAGACGTACAGATGGCCAAGAAGCACATGAAAAGCTGCTCAACATCAATAACTATTAGAGAAACACAAATCAAAACTACAATGAGGTATCACCTCACACCAGTCAGAATGGCCATCATCACAAAAACTACAAACAATAAATGCTGGAGAGGGTGTGGAGAAAAGGGAACTCTCTTGCACTGTTGGTGGGAATATAAATTGACACAGCCACTATGGAGAACAGTACAGAGGTTCCTTAAAAACCTAAAAATAGAATTACCATATGACCCAGCAATCCCACTACTGGGCATATACCCAGAGAAAACCATAATTCTAGAAGACATATGCACCCCAATGTTCATTGCAGCTCCATTTACAATAGCCAGGACATGGAAGCAACCTAAATGCCCAACGACAGACAAATGGATAAAGAAAAGGTGGTATATATATATATATATATATATATATATATATATATATATACACACAATGGAATATTACTCAGCCATAAAAAGGAATGAAACTGGGTCATTTGTAGAGATGTGGATGGATCTAGAGACTGTCCTACAGAGTGAAGTAAGTCAGAAAGAGAAAAACAAATATCGTGTATTAACACATATATGGCGAACCTAGAAAAATGGTACAGATGTACCGGTTTGCAGGGCAGAAACTGAGACACAGATGTAGAGAACAAACATATGGACACCAAGGGGGGAAAGTGGTGGGGGTGAGGGTGGTGGTGTGATGAATTGGGGGATTGGGATTGACATGTATACACTGATGTGTATAAAAGGGATGACTAATAAGAACCTGCTGTATAAAAAATAAATAAAATAAAATTCAAAAAAAATCACATTGAGTATTACATAAATAATTTTAAAAATACAATGCTTCCTACTGAGTCTGGAATCTAATCAGTGTTCAAAAATCATTACTATAGTTGTTCTTAGTAGGATACAGAAAGACAATAAATTAGCAAAAGATAAAAAAATTAACTTATACAATCTTGGTGAGTGTGCAATGCAAGCAGAACTTTCATCCACTTCTAGGAGTATAAACTTGTTAAATATTTATATACTTTGATCTAGTGATCTGGTTCTGGTAAATGATTCTAAGAACATAATGAAACTTCTGGTAATTATCAAAAATGGTGATACATAAATACTCATCGTAATCTTATTAATAATAGTCAGAAAATAGATACAACATAAAAAGCTAAACACTATTAAATTAGTCATATAAATTATAGGTTATTTGTAAAATGAACTATTGTACCACCACTGGTATGTTTATAAAATACTTTAATTACATAGAAATACTTATTCAATAGAATTGTATTTATAAGAAAATGGGATAAAATGATCCAAACAAGAGAAATACTGAAAAAAATGTTAAGAATAATGATCTCTAAGAAGAGTAATTTTAGACTTGTTCTTGATACTTCATTATAGTTTTGAATATCAATAATATACAATAATTATTTTCCATATTAATTGGAGGTTGAGATGGTGAGGGTTTGAGGCAGTTGAAATATCATATGCAAGAATACAAAGCCCTGATATTTATAGGACTTGGAAGTTTAACAAAGCAAATGAAGCATTCATTCCAGCCATGGGGCTAATAGATAGATGGGATCCTTGTCATAAAAGACCATGTGAGTTATGTTAAGGAGTTTAGATTTTATCTTAGGTCTAGGGAACAAAAGAGAATTTTATCAGAGAAAATGATGAGCTAAGAAGTGCATTATATAATAACATTTACAATAATAACAATGACATCAACCAGCCAACAGTTATTTAAAGTTTACTCTGTGCCAAACCCTATACTGAGTGCTTTAGGTGTATCATCTCATTTATGCCTTTTGACTTCTGCTTTGACATAGATGTACTATTTGAAAATGTTGGTACTTTAAGTAGATGCTAAAGAGAATATTTTCCTTAAAGTAAGTCCACATTCCAGAAGTATAATATATAGTACATGGAAGAGCTAGGAGAATAAAAAGGCGGGGGGATATGAAATCTGAACAAATAAGAATCACTAAGCTATCAAATAAAAACAAATGTAAAGTTAAGTAGGGACTTTATTGGAAAGGATTATTGCAATAGGGGAAAGGTGACTATAGCAACAAGGAGAACACTCTGACTATAAGATCTGCAAATGTTATGCAGAAGGGAATTTTCATTTATACGGAGAGATAAATAAGGCTGGGATGAGCATGGTGTGGGGGAGAGGGATGACAGAGAACAGTTTTCATGGAGCTGTCAGTTCTCACGAGATGTCCTTAGTGAGGAGTTTCATGCTAGCTCAGTGAAGTGCTACTCATGCTTAATGTTCTGTCCTGGTACACGTTCATAGTGTGTCATACAGGTGATACAGGTCTACAACACTTGAATAGTGCAGTTGCCTGCCCACATCTTTGTGTCCTCTGTGTGCTCACTACTCATACCTTTGTTGACATCTTGAATAACTCCTGGACTATTACAAAATCCTCTTTCTAGTCTCTGTGTTGCCTGTCTGTCACATACTTGGTCTTTGGTTCTTAAACAAATCTTATTATGTCACTTCAGCAACTGCCATGGACTCTCCACCTCTTAAGACCTGGACCTTTCTACCTTCCAATCCAACGCTTGGCATTTATTATTAAAGAAAAAAAAGGAACGTGCCACCCAAACAAGAGTATTTCTTTGTTAATCTTACTATTAGTTTTCAAAGACGCTTAGGCCTCAGATCTCCTCTGTCTACCTATACCTACTGCTTCATTAGCCAAGTGTCCTTATGTCACCTCTGTCTGTGAACCTATTTGTACGGACCTCTCCAGAAGACACAGCTTTTTCCTTCTACTAAGCACCAGTTTGATACTTCCATCATATTTTCTCTTGGGTAGGGGGTATATAGTTTCTTTCCCGCATTCCCATTATTGTGTAGTGCTCATCCTATATTAATTACTGAATAAATGATAAATGAATGAATGTGTTCTTTCTAGCTTTCTCTTTCAATCTTTCCACAAAGTTTTGCTTCTGTGTCTATATCTGTGTCTTTCATCTTCTCTTAACTTTCTACTCAAATTTTCTTAGATGGTCTTTCATGTTAGCAACTTTGTGCCAGTTTTCTGGAGGCCTAATGGGGAAAGAAGGAAGATAATTAGTTGGGTACATTGGTGTTGCTATCGTTTTCATGTTCTGTTGACAGCACTACTTTAAAATATGTAAGCTCTTATACGGATGCCTTCAAGTAATCATTCCAACATACAGGCAACAAGGCATGGCCAACTAGTATTGGAAGTGAGACAGATGGGTGGTTTAAGTCTAATATACTGAAATATTTCTCCTACAATAACATTTTGTAATAAATCAACATTCGAAAGTTTAAGAGGCTTTATTACACTAAGTGGCATAATACATGAAATCAACATTGCATCTCTTCTTATCCAGTTGGACAAAATAACCTATTACGTGCTCCACTGTATCTGAACTAGCTAGGTTAAATCTTGAGAAACAGCCCTTTGAAATACATTCATATTATTTTTAACAACATTGTTGTAGTACAATTGCTTTACAATGCTGTGTTAATTTAAGCTGTATAACAAAGTAAATCAGCTATATGTATACATATAATCCCCTTATCCCCTCCCTCTTGTGTTTCCCTCCCACCCTCTCTATCCCACTCCTCTAGGTGGTCAAAAAGCACCAAGCTGGGCTTCCCTGGTGGCTCAGTGGTTGAGAGTCTGCCTGCCGATGCAGGGGACACGGGTTCGTGCCCCGATCCGGGAAGATCCCACATGCTGCTGAGCGGCTAGGCCCATGAGCCATGGTCGCTGAGCCTGAGCGTCTGGAGCCTGTGCTCCGCAACGGGAGAGGCCACAACAGTGAAAGACCTGCGTACCGGAAAAAAAAAAAAAAAAAAAAAAAAAGGCACCAAGCTGATGTCCCTGTGCGATGCAGCTGCTTCCCACTAGCTATCTATTTTACATTTAGTAGTGTATATATGTCAGTGTTACTCTCTCACTTCATTCCAGCTTCCCCTTCCCCCTCCCTGTGTTCTCAACTCCATTCTCTACATCTGCGTCTTTATTCCCGTCCTGCCCTTAGGTACATCAGAAACTTTTTTTTTTTTTTTTTAGATTCTATATATATGTGCTAGTATACTGTATTTATTTTTCTCTTTCTGACTTACTTCACTCTGTATGACAGACGCTAGGTCCATCCACCTCACTATAAATAACTCAATTTTGTTCCTTTTTATGACTGAGTAATATTCCATTGTATATATGTGTCACATCTTCCTTATCCATTCATCTGTTGATGGACACTTAGGTTGCTTCCATGTCCTGGCTATTGTAAATAGCGCTGCAATGAACATTGTGGTACATGACTCTTTTTGAATTATGGTTTTCTCAGGATATATGCCCAGTAGTGGGATTGCTGGGTCATATGGTAGTTCTATTTTTAGCTTTTTAAGGAACCTCCATACTGTTCTCCATAGTGGCTGTATCAATTTACATTCCCACCAACAGTGCAAGGGGGTTCCCTTTTCTCCACACCGTCTCCAGTATTTATTATTTGTAGATTTTGTGATGATGGCCATTCTGACAGGTGTGAGGTGATACCTCATTGTAGTTTTGATTTGCATTTCTCTGATGATTAGTGATGTTGAGCATCCTTTCATGTGTTTGTTGGCAATCTGTACATCTTCTTTGGAGAAATAGGCTTGGGTAATTAACAACTAACTAGATTTTTAAATTGAAAATAGTACCGAAGGAGAAGTCTCAGCATGAAACAATGTCTCCTGAAAAACTATTTCTGAGATTTAAGTTCATATGCAAATGGGAATTGATAGTCTTGTCTGTACTCAGATTTCTTTTGACACTTTTACAAGTGACTCTTAGCAGTCTTCCATTTTAGTTGTCATAGTCTGACAACCAAGGATTTAAAAATTGAGGGTCTTCTGTAAAATAAGTTGTTTAAAAATATTTTGAAGATCTTGGAATGAAGCTTTGCCATTCGAAAAAGTTTTAGAAAGAATGAAATAAATTGATGAATGTTTGTTTCTGGAAAAAAGAGAACATATTGAAGGAACTCTGGTTTATAAGCCATGCCCTCTAGGAAGCTTAGCTCTCCTGCTAATTTGCAGTAGTCCCGCCTTATATGTTATTTCACTTTTCTTGGTTTCAGTTTCTCTAGATCAACTGCAGTCTGAAAATATTAAATGGAATATTCTAGAAATAAACAATTCAAAAATTTTAAATTGTATGGCATTCTGAATAGTGTGGTGAAATCTCGCACTCTCCAGCTCCATCCTGCCTGGGACATGATGCATCCCTTGGTCCAGTGTTAGTCACTTAGTAACTCTCTGGGTCATCACATTGACAGTTGATATCCAAGGGCATATGTTCAAGTCACCCTTATTTTACCTAAGAATGCCATAGGGTGCAAGAGAATGATGCTGACAACTCAGATATGCCAAAGAGAAGACAAAAAGTGCTTCCTATAAGTGAAAAGGTGAAAGTTCTTGACTTAATAAGGAAAGAAAAAAATTGTATGCAAAGTTTGCTAAGACCTATGACAAGAACGAATCATCTACATGAAATTGTGAAGAGGGAAAAATAAATTCGTGTTAATTTTGCTGTTATACCTCAAACTGCAAAAGTTATGGCCACAGTGCATGATGAGTGCTTAGTTAAGGTGGAAAAGGCATTACGTTTGTACAATAAGATATTTTGAGAGAGAAAGAGAGAGGCCACATTCACATAACTTTTTTTCCCTTTTAACTTCTTCATTGGAGTATAATTGCTTTACAATGGTGTTAGTCAGAATGGCCATCATCAAAAAATCTACAAACAGTAAATGCTGGAGAGGGTGTGGAGAAAAGGGAACCCTCTTGCACTGTTGGTGGGAATGTAAATTGATACAGCCACTATGGAGAACAGTATGGAGGTTCCTTAAAAAACTAAAAATAGGACTACCATATGACCCAGCAATCCCACTCCTGGGAATATACCCCGAGAAAGCCATAATTCAAAAAGCGTCATGTACCACAATGTTCATTGAAGCTCTATTTACAATAGCCAGGACATGGAAGCAACCTAAGTGTCCATTGACAGATGAATAGATAAAGAAGATGTGGCACATATATACAATGGAATATTAGCCATAAAAAGAAACAAAATTGAGTTATTTTTAGTGAGGTGGATGCACCTAGAGTCTGTCATACACAGTGAAGTAAGTCAGAAAGAGAAAAACAAATACCATATGCTAACACATATATATGGAATCTAAAAAAAAGAAAAAAAATGGCCATGAAGAACCTAAGGGCAGGACTGGAATAAACACATAACTTTTATTACAGTAGATTATTATAATTGTTCTATTTTATTTTTAGTTATTGTTGTTCATCTCTTACCATGTCTAATTTATAAATTGAACTTTATCATAGGTATGTATAGAAAAAAAGAACATAGTATATATACTATCTGCAGTTTTAGGCATCTACTGGGGGTTTTGGGACATATCTCCTTCATATAAGGGGGAAATACTATATTTGTTTTCAGACACATATTAAATTGTCCTATTCTTGAAATTCTCCATTTCCTCAAGGAAGGATTTGGACATTCTGATGATCCTTTTACCTCTAGCTCATTGTAGCTTTGACATTCAGGATGTTCTTCAAAAAGTAGCAGTTCCACAATCCATCACATTTAGATTATTTATTTTACGAAATTAATGAGCATTTTAGAGCCTGAAGGCATCCTTTCACTTGGAGTTTGAGGAGACAGAGATCCACAGAGGTTAGGATGACCTTCAGGTCAGGTCCCAATCATTGGTTGTGTCAGAACCTGAGTTCCCATCTTCTGACACTGATGATCTATTCCCTTCAACAAGCTATACCTCCTTAATTCTGACTAGCAAACTAAAATAAGAATGTTAATATTTTTCAATTAGTCTTTGGGTTTTTTTTTTAATTTCTTGCTACCATATGCAAATAATTGTATAATAACACTTCTGTACAGCCACGGGTCACACTTTAGATTTTAGCTATGTGTCTGTGTCTATTTACCCTTTCTCATATCTAAAAATATAGCCTATATTTGAGAGAAAATTCTATGATGCCATTAGCTTCTGGAGTAGAAGTGAGATGTAATAACTAAGTCCCTGTTACTAGGAGAAAAGGCAAAAAAATACACAATAATAAAAACTAAAAACAAGTGAATCTACCCTTCATACGGGTACGATCTTTACAGACACATCATTAGTCGAGTTCTTACTGTATTTCTTGGGAATTAGATCAACAAAGGAAATGTTGATATCAGGGTCATTTGAAGTTTTGTTTCCTTGCCTTTTTTGCTTAGTCTGGCAGTTTTTGGAATTGCTGCTGTGGTTTATTGAGCATATGCTGAACTGCTCTATTCTATTTGAGATTCAGAGGTATATGGTCATCCGGGGGTGAACATGGGCTTATGGGATCTTTTCTTTGGAACATGGTGCATAATTACCATTCCCATTGATTTAGGAGTTTAGTGATTAGGTAAAGTTACCACATTTAAAGAAATTTGTTCTTTCTTTTGTAAGTCATGGAAAATGGATACCAAGCTTTTATAGAATCTGTTATCACAATGTATCTGATCCTATCCATTGCTGCCTACTCAGAATTATTCCACTCAAAGCAGTCAGCTTGAGCAGAATTTATTCATTCATATATTAAATAACTCAACAAATATTTATTGAGCTCCTTCACACTGGGAATATGGTAGTGAACAAAACAGACAACTTCCTACCCTCATAAATTTACATTTTAGTAAGGAAAAACATAGAGCAAACAAATAAACTAATTAAAAATCTATTAGGAGTTTCACCCCTAATTCCCAAGGTCACAGACAGAATCTTAACCCCCCCATAAACTGTCAATACACTCTTTGGCTCCCGTCTCCCAAAGCACTGCAGTTTGTTTGTTTGTTTATTCATTTATTTGTTTCAGTTTGACCCATCCTCTACTGAGCTTCTCTCTTTTTTTTCTTTTGCCTTCCTAATACTCACAACCTACACAATTAAACTCACATTATACAAGTACAACACCCTCACATACTCAAAAGTTTTATCAAAGATTTCCACCACCTCTGTGTATGAAAACTTTCCTGAAAGCATCACTTCTGCAATGGGCAAAGGTAATGGCTGGTTCATCTTCCAAGTCTTGCCAACCTGAGATCCGGGAACCACACAGGGTCACCTTTGACCCTAGCATTTCCAGACTATTTTGTCCACATCCAAGTCAGGTGTTCTCCACCATTTCTCACATGGGATGTTGCAAATGCTTCTGAATGGCTAACCTGAGAAAGATACTCAAATAAATAGAAACTTTCGCTGCTTTCAGACAAGCTTCTCTAATTTACTTGCCACCCCATAAGCCAAAGTGACCTTTCTAAAATGCAAATCTGATCATGTTTTTCAGACACTTAAAGCTTATTTCAATAAATTCTATTTCTTTTAGTTTAAAAAGGCACATAAACAAATAATTCTTTATTAAAGCTCCCATGTCCTACTACAGTTTGGTTCCTAAATCTTATCTATATCCACTCTTTCACTTAAATGTCACGAGTTATGCTTCTTACCGAGAAGGATCTTAACTTTTCCTTTAGATTGCCTTGTTCCTATTTATCCTTCAAGTCTCAGCTGAGATAATTCAAAAGAATCTCTAATACCACAAAATGGGTATAAGTTACCTCCCATTTCTCACACAAGACCTATGTTAATAGTTATTGTTTATTTTAACATTTACCTCATAATTCTTTTCCAAAACTGTACCAAGATGTAAAAATGAATGTTCTATGTTTTCCAACTATACTGGAAGGTAGCAAGAAAGTAACATTGCCAACCTACATTGTTTGATACATCATATATTGAATTCTTACTAAGTTCTGGACCCTGTATGAACATTTGATTTATATATTTTCAATTGAGTTAGAAGCTAATATGTCCTTCCCATTCTCCACTGCCCTCTTCCCCCATACACACATACACACTAGCATCTAAAATTAAATGATGCACCAAATGACTATTTCATCTTGCATTTCCTGGAAGAAGAATTGACCTTACAACTCTATAATCATGATCTTGAATATTTATTGAGGGTCTCCCTCAGCTCAGTGCTGAGGTTCCTGGAGGGGGGCGGTGAGACTTGGCTTATAGTCTAAATGGGGAGGCAGGTCCTGCACATAGAGAGAAGGCAGACATAACAGGGATAAAAGAGAGGTTAAGTGTCTGTTTGGGAGGATGGTGGTAGGTGAAAATTGATATAAATTTTGGAAAACTAATTTGGAAAGATGCTCAAGTTCTTGCAGTACAGATGTTGAACATAAGGTTAAGAAAGGTTTTAAGGGAAACTGGAATGCCAAGATATGTAATATGGACCTCACTTGTCAAACAAGAGGAAACTAATAACGTTTTTTGAGCAGAACTGAAGGAATGAAGGAGCAATATGAAAACTAATATAATACAAGTGTTAATCTAGGTGATGTTTGTTTTTTAGAGAAGCAGTACAAGACAAGAAGAAGCAGAGAGTGGGCTGGAAGGCTAGAACTGATTCTTACCAGAGAGTTACATTCTAATGGGGACCTTTTCTGAACTGAGGGCAGCCAACACTTGGATATATCTCCAGAGGTTTTCTTTTCATAAGAAACACTTTCTTTTTCAGATGTAACAAAATAGTGATACTCCAAATCAAAGACATGCACCTACTTTAATTCAAAAGAAATGCTTTTCTAAAGGAAGTTATTACACAGCTCAGTATAGAACACTCCACCAATAGAACAGGGTGAATTCCTTAACAAGAGGTTTTGGCTTCAAATAACTTTGAAGACCTTTTCAAGTCCCCCTGCATTTGTGATTGGTCAGATTGGACTAGCAGAAATGTTAGGTGTTTAGAATAAAAAGACTATTTGCATTGAATCATTTGGAAATGGCAAAGTCTTTATCCCAAAGAAGCTTACAAAGTTATTCATGTATTTTTGCTACTGAAAGTCATCAGCTCAGAAGAAAGGTCTGTGCTGGTAAACATTAACATCTGATTGATGAGCTCATTTTCCCTCCAAAGTGTGTGTAGCACAATGAAACAGGTAATAAAGAGGTCAGCAAATCTAGGTTTGCATTTAACTACAGTTTATTATATTTTAGAAATGATTCAATATGGTTGTGCAATAGGCAATATAAATCATCTACTTCATATTTGCATGTTCTATCACAGCCACAAGAAACTGACATCTTCTTCTAAATGACTGGAACCTTGAGCATCCTTGCATTACTTTTTTTTTTTTCTCCTTGAATGTAACTTTCACTATTTGTATATTAGGAAATATTTTGAATGATAGAAGTCAATGCTCTGAGTTATGTGAGTAGAACACTATTCTGGAAATGATAAAGTCTGTCTATTGTCCTCATAAATTGATATAATTGGGTGGTAGTATAATATTGAAGGTTATGAGAATGTTTTAGAATTATGTATTGCCATTCTTGAAATGTGATGTAATTCCAGTGGTTTATGTTGGAAATTTAATCAAAGTTTGAAAATTGTTCAGGAAACTAAGAGTTTGGGATTTGAGACTGAGGGGAATAAAGGTAATTCTTAATGCATTAAGGTAATGTAATATATTTGATTTAGTATTGAAATAAATTTTAATATAAAAGGAATGCTCAAAAAATAAATAATGATAAGTTAGGGTTAACATATAAGTAAAATCAGCAATTATAGGAAGATTACCCTACAAAACAACACCAAAATTTGTTACATTTACTTTATTGTTTTTCAATATTTTATCAAAGTATTGAAAAGTTTCAAAGTAATTTACCATCAAAGAGTTGCTCAATTTTATTGAACATCTCCTATATCAAAGTTGCTGCACCCAGTACTTTGCTGAATACAGAAAAGAAAAACAAATCTGACATGGTTTTTCTTTTAAGGAGTTTATAATTTATTAAGAGAAATAAGACATTCCTAAAAACAATACAATATGCTAGTGTCATCAAGAAAATGACAACTAAACTTCTACAGGGGTTCAAAGGAGGGAAAGATGACTTCTAGCTGGGCTTGGTATGGCATGTCGGAGGCATCAGGGAAGGTATCAGAAGTTATCGCTTTGATAGAGAATTTAAAGACAGCTACAATTTAAACCTGCACAAAATGATGATGCTCTGAAGGATGCCACAGGTGGGAATAGCAGTGAACACTCTTTATTTAAAGGTTTAATTGAAGGCAATGGCAGGTAAAACTGTTGGAATAATAGGCTTGGACTAGATGGCAGAGGTTTATCTAACAACACTTTATCTATTAAATGATTGGAAGCTACTGAATGTTTTAAATAGGGAAATTAAAGAAAATGCACTCTGGGAAGATGAATGGCATGGTTAGTTGGAGTTGGCTGAAAAAGAAGGTAAAAATGCTTAGTGAGGAGATTATTGTAATATTTTAGTCTTCGTGAAATAAGAGGAGGAACTGAGGAAGTAGAAGAGACGGCAGCTAGATGTGTTAATATTACAGAACTGAATTACTTTAATAACTGGTATGTTGTGGGAGATGAAGTGAACAATCTGGGAATATGTCACATGGTCCTTGGAATGGGATGCATTGTAGCTCTTCATGTGGTGGCCAAGGAGGACAGCAGTTACTCTTAAACTCATAAAATGATGTCCTGTTCTGGAGGTATGAAAATTCTCTTCTGTCCTCTTTACAGAAGTATATAAATGTTAAGTGTTACTCACTAAACTGAAAATAATCAGTAACATTTGATGCCTTAATTAAAAACTGGGCTGAGATCTCTGTTCCTAGAGAAAGTACTATAGGAACACAAGAATAACATTACCCTAATTAAGATTTGTTTAGGATGGTGATACACCCTCAGGTTTGTAAACTATCCCAAGACATTTCTTAATAGTTAAATATACCTTTTGACCTTTAAAATTTTTTCTCAAATGCATGCTGCATTTAATCCACCAGGTGTTTCTTGACTAGCTGAACCTGGGGTAGGAAGAAATGTAAAAATTCATACTTGAAAATTCCAAGGTCACTGAAACTATGAGGCAAAGCCAAGAGCTAGAGCTTGAAGTCAAGTTTTTAACTGTCCTTCTCTCATTTCACTATGAATGCATAGTCTGCAGTCACACTTAAAAGAAATCATTTCTCATTCAAAATTCATTACATCTTAATTGGAGATTTATTAACATACTGGCGGCTTTGTATTGATTTCTGCAGGATGTTGTAGAAAGTTGGAACAGGCATAGAGCACCTTGTAGGACTGACAGCACTTCACACTAAGTGGCAAGGGTGTTGTAACATGCAAACACTTGAGAAAGAGATGAGCATATCAGAGCATTTGTTAGTGGTATGGGTGAGATATACACTATCAGAAAATATGAGAAAATATGCAGTTAGGACCCATAATTTTAATGTTAGTAAAGTATGATGGACTTCTATTTAAGGTATACCTTTCATTAATTCTTAATATCAATCTCATGCCTACACTCAGTGCTAGATTCTTCTGAAGCAAAAATAACACCTCTGGCATGTTAGAGGGTATAAGATACAAAAAATAATCAAATACTGAGAATCTACTTTAACATATCATCATCCACAAACTTAAAGAAAAGATCCCTTCTGTACATATCCTACTAAAATTCCAGATGAAAATGGAAAACCTCAATCACTAGTCTATACAAAGCTAAATATGCATTTTATTTGAACATCAAGATGGCTAATATATCAGGTTTGATCTCTATATTGAATAATTTTGAACCCAAACAGACTGAAGAAGCAATTGTAACTAGCATATTCCCATATATCACTGACAAATAGTAGTGATCATAGATTTGGGGTTCCTATTCTGATACGTATAAAGATACATAAGATGGAAAATGGGGGAATACTATTTGAATGCAGGATCATTCCAGAAAAATCTGAAAAGCAGAAGAACTTCTATGGGTCTTTAAGAAAACAGCATTTCCTAGTCTATATTCTGTGACCAAAATGGCCTTAAATTTCCCCTCAGCTTGATTAAATGTTGGACAGGCTTCTTCCTGACCTCAAGCCCTTGACCTCTCTTTCCTTGGAGCATTTGCATTAGGAAACCTGCAATTGTAAATTCCTTCTCTGCCTTTTTGAAATGCGAATCTCTGATAATCCAGAAAGGTCTTTCTCAAGGTAAAAGAGGTGGGGGTCAACCTTTTGAAATATAATCAGCAAGGAATATAGAGCCCCTGTCTCCTATTCTCTGTGGGAGGGTAGGAGTCTAACTTCTATAAGTAACTGACTGGCAAACACGGACAGCCTAATCACTTGGACCACACTCCCCTCTAAATCATCCTGTACTTTCTCATTTGCACAGGCCAGCATTTACAATCTGTCTCACCTTTTGTTTCAGCAAAGTTGAGCTCATTCTTTCTCCCCTATTGCAATAGTCTTGACCTTTATGGCAGTAGTTTGGTATGAGTCTTCCTTGCCATTTTTTAACAAATATCTGGTGCATTTTTTCTATACATGCGATTTAAAAAAATCGTCAGTAAATATGCCAGACGTAGAATTTAATTTTGGTATATATGTTTCTAAACAAGATATTTTTAAAATTACACATTAGCAGGAAAAAAAAAATCACTGACATAATTTACTCCACTAGTATCCTGCTTGGATGGAATTTAATATGCAGGACAAGGAAAAACATCTTAGGTGAAAGCTGAAAAGCTTTTTATGAATACAGTTTACTGTTGTCTTTCTAGGACTGGACACTTAACCACTCAATGTGTGACCATGACTACAAAACATCATACATTTTGAAGGAAGCTGCTTGGTTTCAAGTTCAGGAAGATCTACTCAGTCTCTTTAAATCTAAAACCTGCTCCAAAACCAATGCACATGTGCTCTCCATGACCCCTGGGTCATGTTTTATTGAACAGGATGGATTTGGTTACCTAGGCCCAGATCACCTACCTAAGTGCCACCCAAACTTTGGTGTGCAAATAAATGTATGACCGAGGGAACCTGTTAGAAAAGCAGGTCTCTGGGATCTATCTCCAGGAGGCAAATTCCATTGTTCTCGGTGAGGTTCTGGAATTTTTAAGAGACACTATGAGTAATTTTGAAGCAGGTTATAATGGACCACAGTTTGACAAATCTCCTTAGGCTCCCTGCAAAGTAGAAATTCTCAGAACTTAGTCCTTGGTAATTGCTCCCATACTCCAATTTTTTACAAGATTGGCCCCAAAGGATCTCCATCCTCATGATCAGCCCAAATACCCAGATTACCTGCAACCAGGTCCCTAGTCTTCCATCCCTTCTAGGAAGGGGAATCAGACATTTGGTAGTTCCTACTTCTAATATAATAATTTTGAATCTCCTTCTTTTAATCCTTCCAGCTAATTTCTAAAGCCTAAAAGTAAACATTTGACTAGAGCAACTTACAGATTCTCCCTTAAAAATACTGATTTTTAAAAAATCCCTAATTTTAATCTTTGAATGATAGAGAAGTTGCCAGAACTTTTCTTCTCTGATGGAAATTCTCAAGAAAAGAATAGCTGTTTTGGATTCTATTGTGCACAGATCAATGCATGAGACTTGACTGAAATGTTTTATTTCAATGAAATCACATGGGGACTTATGTGATGACAACGACATTATCTTTCATGTTCACACTTTTGTAGACAATTAACACAGAACCTAATAAAGCATTGAAATCATATTTACTTACTTTGTGTTCCAACTTCCCAACAAGACTGTCAGTCTTCCTGCCTTTTTTTCATATTTTACAATGAACAGACTATGTCAATGATAGCTTCCATATTTGTGTATGCCCTAAAGTTATTTGGCAGTGAATACGATTTTCCAGTATAAATCCATATGTTAGCTTAAAGATTTACATGTTTACATTCTCAAAGAAGCAAATAGCCCAAAGCTTAACAAAATATATTTTATTGCTGTAATTAACAGAAATAACAATGAAAGCAGGTATAATTCTATAATTTCTTGAGTTCCACTATGTACTGGGCACTTGAAATTATTGTACTTCTCCAAACAGCCTTCAAGGTGGTAAGGACTCCATTTTACTGACAAGGAAACTGAGGATAAAGGAGGTGAAATAAGTTGATTTTAACATAGTTTAATTTTAACTCCTGATGGTTTAATTTTAATGCCTGTGTTCCTGCTATTAAACTGTGTTGCTTAATTATGTGTAAGGATATCCCTGACCTAGGAAATATTCACAAATAGAAAGCTGTTGTTTGTTGATAAAAGCCTTCTCTGTCCTCAATCACCACCCTTCCCAAACTACTCTCAAAGTAGAACACCGTTCCTTCTTTTGTAATACTTTTTCAAAATTTGCAATTAAACTTTTTTTAAAAATAAATTTACTTATTTTTGGCTGCATTAGTTCTTTTTTTTTTAACATCTTTATTGGAGTATAATTGTTTTACAATGGTGTGTTCGTTTCTCCTTTATAACAAAGTGAATCAGCTATACATATACATATGTCCCCATTTGTCTTCCCTCTTGTGCCTCCCTCCTTCCCACCCTCCTTAGCCCACCCCTCTAGGTGGTCACAAAGCACCAAGCTGATCTCCCTGTGCTATGCGGCTGCTTCCCACTAGCTATCTATCTTACATTTGGTAGTGTATATATATCCATGCCACTCTCTCACTTCGTCCCAGCTTACCCTTCCCCCTCCCTGTATCCTCAAGTCCATTCTCTAGTAGGTCTGTGTCTTTATTCCCGTCTTGCCCCTAGGTTCTTCTGACCATTTTTTTTTTTTTTTAGATTCCATATATATGTGTTAACATGCGGTATTTGTTTTTCTCTTTCTGACTTACTTCACACTGTATGACAGATGCTAGGTCTATCCACCTCACTACAAATAACTCAATTTCATTTCTTTTTGTGGCTGAGTAATATTCCATTGTATATATGTGCCACATTTTCTTTATCCATTCATCTGATGATGGACACTTAGGTCACTTCCACGTCCTGGCTATTGTAAATAGAGCTGCAATGAACATTTTGGTACATGACTCTCTTTGAATTATGGTTTTCTCAGAGTATATGCCCAGTAGTGGAATTGCTGGGTCATATGGTAGTTCTATTTTTAGTTTTTTAAGGAACTTCCATACTGTTCTCCATATTGGCTGCATCAATTTACATTCCCACCAACAGTGCAAGAGGTTTCCATTTTCTGCACACCCTCTCCAGCATTTATTGTTTGTAGATTCTTTGAAGATGGCCATTCTGACCAGTGTGAAATGATATCTCATTGTAGCTTTGATTTGTATTTCTCTAATGATTAATGACGTTGAGCATTCTTTCATGTGTTTGTTGGCAATCTGTATATCTTCTCTGGAGAAATGTCTATTTAGGTCTTCTGCCCATTTTTGGACTGGATTGTTTGCTTTTTTGATATTGAGCTGCATTAGCTGCTTGTAAATTTGGGAGATTAATCCTTTGTTAGTTGCTTCATTTGCAAATATTTTCTCCCATTCTGCAATTAAACTTCAATTCTTTCAAATACCTATATCCTTTGCTTAGACTGTAAGCTCCACTAAGGAATTCCTGAGTGAAGGGCATTGGAGGCGATGTAATACCTAATAGTATCTGGTTCATAGTGTGGTCTAAATATGTTTGCAGAACCAACCCTATTGGTATATAATGGTGATTATTCTTCTGAGATAGGGAGATTTCCAGAAATATATATTCATAACATGTTTTGACCTTTCTTGGCCCTTTTCAGCAAGGTCGTACAAAATAACTTTATAAAACAGAACTTTATAATATAGAACTTGGCACACATTTACCTTTTTTAGAGTATTAGCACTTAATAATTGGGAAAGCATCTTAACAGTGCTTTGTGATTTAACCCAAATAACTACATCTATAGTTGGAATTTATTCAATCCTGTATTTTCACCTAAGGTTGCTATCTATACACTAGCATTAGAAATAGATACATTCCACTAGAGTCGTCTTCCTTCTTCTCATTTCCTTGGTTGATTTCTCCATCTCCATTACATACATACCTGTTTGATATCAAAAATCTCAGATTCTTGCATCTGGAATACCCTTGGGCAGCAACCTGGATTTTTGGTTTGGTATGTCAATAGCTGTAACAGACTTCCTGAAAGAACCTCTTTTGTCACTTACAACTTGACAATTCAAATACTCATCTGCCAATATCAGACCATCTCGATTTTGTTATTTTCCAGGAGATAGAAGTATGAGTAGTACTGTGAACTCCTGGAGGAAAAAGCCCTCAAAGAGCTTTATGGACATGATTTGCTCACATCAGTCACCCAGTATAGTATTTTCAGTGTCTCCTTTGTCAACTGGAGAGCATCACAAAATTACAGTCTGAAAGAAATCTTAGAAGCTGTCTAGAAAAGATGTGCACTAGGTTAAAGCTTTACTACATCTTTTGGATTAAAACTTCCCTTTTTTGGGAGTTATAATTTCTATGCAGTGAGTCAGACTATGTAGTGGTTATGAGAACAGAGTTTGTAGCCAGAACTCCTGGGTTCAACTTTGACTTCACCTCATTATATCAGTGTACCATTGGATAAGCTATTTGTAAAATGCAGATGATAATAGGACCTGCCTCACATATTGCTGTGATGACTAAATTATATATTTTAAGGTGACTAGAAATACTATATAAGTATTTTTTTAAAAGAACTGTCTTTATTCTAGATATAAATTTTGAGTATTTCATTAGCACAAATAAGGATTCAATTCTAAAAAGTATCTTTGCATACTATTTATCTTAACTGTGATGTTTAGGATGCTGTATGAGACTAAAAGATCTGGCTACCTCAGTATTCTCATTACTCGCAATAACTCTCTAAAGAAGGTGATGCAGAATAAGCCCTTATTATTATTCCCATTTTCCAAAGGATGCAGCTGAAACAGACACTCCAGACCATTCTCAAAGTCATAAGAACCATTTAACATCAAATGTGAATTATAACCACTTTCTCATTTTGAGAGAATTTAACTAAAGGAATATCTTCTAACTTTTAACATTTGGACTTCAATTAAACCCTACTGTTAAGGGTTGAATATCAATCTTTTAATCTGCCAATTTTTACAGCTTGAATTTTTAACTATTAAAACCAATAATCTCGTTTGGATTTGTCTATAAGCTACATCATTTCCATATAAGTGTGTATCAGAAAAGTTTCTCTGATTATGAGTATCAGGAAATTATTCTTAATAAGTTAAATACAAAATAATTTATTGGAAGATCACAGGAGACTCAGAATCAACAGGAAAATGAAGAACCAACTTGGGAAGGAGGAGCACGAAGGCAGATTTGGAGGCTGGAAGCAGGACCCACAAAAATGTGCCACAGAAAAGGAAAATGGTCAAGGCAATCACTGCTGGAATGAAAAAAAAATGACTCTAATAGCCAACATGCATCAACTACTATGTGTTTATATCTGTTAACTCATTTAATTATTATCATAATCCTATGACATTGGTGTTATTCTCCCCATTAATAAATGAACAAACTAAGGGAGAGTGGTTAAGCTACCTGTCCAATATCACACACCTAGTTAGTGATAGAGTCAGGATGAAAGCCCAGGCAGCCTGGCTCTTATGTTCTGTAGAACACTGATGCCACTTTTTATAAGAGGACACCAAGATTTTTCAGTCTCTTTGACTTTCTGCTCAAAATTCAAATTGACTGATAAGGTCATCAGATTAGCCTAGTTTGAATCTCCTTTCCATCCTTTGGCTACCAGAAAAGAAATCCTAATTACAGTCTCACCAGCTTAATTCCAATAAGGAAGGGCTAATTCTCGTAATGAAATTAGGACATGGTTAGAAAGGGAAAATGGATGTCAAAGAGCCAAAAATTTTCAAAATGCTATAAAAAGCCTGCCCTTCATCACACTCCACTGAAATGAATATATGACATTGTCTTCTTTATTTTATAAGACAAGAGCAGGTAAACATGCTAATGTGTTTCATATTACTACTTTTAGTTTGATAAGAAAAAAATACATGATTAAGCTACCTTTTTAAATTCTAACAGAATGAAGGTATCTCAGTTGAAATAGTTTTTGCTTTGTAACTGTGAAATTGCTTTTGTTTGAAATAAAATGATCAGTGTTGTAATATAACAGAAGGAAGTGCCTTCTGGGTGGAGCGGCAAAGGTATTGACAAGTGTTTTAAGAACAGGATTCTTTCTTCAAGTGGAGTCAAGAGGAATCCTATTTCTCAGAAGGAAGCAGAAGAATCACAAACTATCTTCTTTCTCCCACACAGCACAAAGCATTGTTCAAGGTCACCATGAGTGCATGCATTTGCAACGTAATGGAATATACAATTATTCATAAAACTAATTCATTGGCTATGGAAAAATAAACTTTCAAATAAATATATGCTCAATGTTTTAAGGTAAGAACATTATTCAAATATGTGGTTTATGCTGGCATTGTTTAACTAGGCTAAGGTTTCTTGCTTTTTTTGTTTGCTTCTTTAATGTGATTTGCTAATTTCATGCTTCCAGAATGTCAACAAGGGTAATAAAATAGCAATTTAAGGCCACATTAAAAGCTGAACTAAATGGCACCATTCTACTGAAGACATTAAAACAAAATTACAGCATGTCTTCCTATCGGAAGGCATCTTTGTAGCTTTAACGTAGAGTAGGGAAGAAAATACCTTTATTTCCCCCTTCTGCTTAGGGCTGTTGTAGCTCTGTGGGACTAGAAACCCTGGTGTATTCTTGCTAAAATAATTCTTGTTAGGACAACTCAATTTTCTTTTCTCTTAAAGTATTCACTTTCTTCTTATGACAGCTTTTATAAGACTTGAGGTCAAGTTCATCGGGTACAGAAGCAGTGGGGCCGCATTCTCCTCCTTCTTCATAGGACGTCACAAGAAGGAAGCTCACTTGGGCATTGGAGCGTGAGTGATAAACTTATTCTCTCTCTACCCACATCAGTGATTTGAGGGTTGTTGATGTTTAGGGCATTGAATCAGAGTCTCTCCACCCCACTCCATCAACCCCCCAACACATATGCCCAGTAGACTAGGTAATGATGCTTTCTTATATGCTCCTTTCTAACTTGTTCATGTGGATTCTTCATCAATATTCACATTAGACAGTTTTCCTATCACATTTTGTATGAGTTTATAAGATTTTCTTTATATCATCTCAAGTAGTGATGAAGGGAAAAAGTCAGTGAAGGATACAGGGCACAAGGCACTTGGGACTTATGTTCAGGATAAGATTGAAAACACATCCAAAAGTAGCTTCAAGTGTCTGTTAATACTGATACTATTTAAAGCACTTCCCTACTCACTGTCTTAATGTAGCCTCATGACACATTCTTGCAGTAGGAAGAGAAGATGTTACTTAACTTCACAGGAAATGAAACAAGGAGAATTTAAGTCAGGGATCCAATGAGACACTTCTCCAACAATAATGAATATAGCTATAGTGTAAAGACTTCAGGTAGACTTTTCTGTTGAGGAAATATGCAAAAACTTTAGGACTCTTCTGGAGCAAATTCATTTTACATTTACTGTGACTAATGGCAATTCCAAATACTATTTTTATGAATGTGAGAATTTGTTTTTGTGAATTTTTATGTCTCATAAAATTTAAAAGTTGAGGAAATCTTGATCTCATATGCAAGAATAACACACATTAAATTCTGATAACCTTTAATCTGTTTGACTCCATTGTTCTTGACCACATTTCATTACCATCCTAATCCTTTGTCATTGGTTCTATTTTCGTTATAGATTTTTGAGATACACTAGCATACAATACCTATACAAATAGTCTCATAATGACTGTCTTACCAATTAAAATTGGAAGTGTAGAAATACATTATGCAACCTTTAGTACCTTAGATAGAACTTTACCAAGTATTCTGGAAAGAAGTATGTCTATGTAGAAAGACAGAATTCAGCATGATAAAAGTTAACTCAGCAAAACTCAACTGACCATTTCCTTATGCAAATGAAAGTAACTGCAGATCAAAATGATCTAAATAAAATTCTGGTGATCTAAAAACACTAGTGTAACATTTCAAAAAAATCATCACAATAACTACTGGATGTGGATCTCTTATTATTGGCTGGCCATACTTCTAACCCATGCTAAATCTTTCCTCCTGGTTAGAGAATTTGGTGATTACAATCACTGGCCTCTCTGCTGTTTTCCTCATCCTGACCAAGGGGAGAGAATGTGACTTCTCTGATTAGTAATTTGTGAAGTGTCCATGTTTGGCTCAGCTCTGCCCTTTATTTTATATGGGAGCAAGATTGCTCCCAGAAAGCATGAGTTTCCTTCTGCTCCACCCTGTGCTAATGTTATCTGGACCCTCATTTGTGATTACCTCATACTCCACTCCAACTCTGGCTGTGATTTATGGGTAAACTTTGCCCAGTTTGGGGGTTTACTTAGGAGACTCATTTGGCTGTCTCTCAAAGCTACCTTCTTTCCATTAACATTAAGTATATTTTGGTCTCCATATCTACTCCTTGTCTTATTTCTCAAAATATCAGAAGCTAATAGAGAAGAGAAATGTTTTTCATCAAGGGTCTTTTTGAAGACTCAATGTTTACAACATTGAAGAGTGTCTTAATCCATTTAATATATTCAGTAGCTCTTAAAATATCTATTATTCTCATTTTACAAATGAGAAATCAGAAGCTTTATAATTAAAATGCTGAATGCCACATAGTAAATGGTAGAGTTAGGCTTTGAACAGGGTCTGCCTATCTATAAGTCCCATAGTCTTAAATCTGCAATCTGCTTCTTAAAGTCACTGAGTTAAAAGATTATTTGTTCTTGCTCTCTCATCTCCCTGATGAGGAATAGCATCAAGCGGAAATGAAGTTAAGTGCCCAAGGTCATGCAGCTCATCATTGATTATATCAAGGCTTGCAACTGGGTTTCTGCACTTGTCTTCTATAAATTTGTAATCAAGAAGTAACTGAGGCATATTACATTTAAAATGGATAAACAACAAGGTCCTAATATATAGTACAGGGAATTATATTCAATATCCTGTGATAAACCATAAAGGAAAAGAATATAAAAAAAGAATGTCTATATGTGTATAACTGAGTCACTTTGCTACAGCAGAGATGGGCACAACATTGTAAATCAACTATACTTCAAGTAAAAAAAAGAGAAGTAACTGAGGCAAAAGAAAACTTTGTCAGCTGTGGCTAAAATCACTCATAACAAATCTGATGCCATATTTGCATTTGGCTACAAGACATAGGAAACTGCAAAAGCATAATTAAATATCTGCTTTCAACTTGGGTTAAAACTAGAATGAAAAAAATTCCAGTAACTGTTTTCAGTAGCGGGCAGGGGCTAAGGAGGTTTTAAAAGACAACACTCAAATTTTTTTATAATTTCTGTTACTAAGGTTGAAAGAATTATTCAAAATCATTTATCTACAGAGCATGAACATAAATTATTTTTGTATCACTAATTGTAATACAAATATCTACTCTGATGCTGTTATTGTTTCATTATGAACAGATTTAATGATGAAATTATCGTTTTCTGACTTGATTTGTAAATTCAATCCATATATATATCTATGATTGCTACTGTGGGAGATTCATCTCAACAATTTAGTTACTCTGGTTGTTCTGATTTATAATACTTTACAATCCTTCACAACCCCTTAGGTGCACTGGGAATCTCAAGTTTTGTATTAAAGTATATGCACTTTGGTATTCTCCTCCACATCTGCATTCACAAACAAGACAGAGAGTTTGTGTAATTAGTATAATTTAAATAGCTTTCATAAAATATTCTTTCATGTATATCAGTTAGTTATTGCTGCTAGCTCCCCAAACATAGCAGCTTCAATGATCAGCTGTTTACTATTTCTCATGATTCTCAGGGCTAGAAGATCTTAACTGTTGTCCACAATCTGCTGAGGGCTGGTTAGGTGGCTTTGCTGATCCTGGCTGTGTTCTCACACATGTCTAAGGCTTTGGCCAAAATTATTTGCCTGTGTTCCATATGCTTTTTCATCCTCCAGGAGGTTAGCTCAGGCTGTTACCAGGTTTGTTCAACCCTGTTCTAACAGTGATTGCAGAGAAGCAAGAACTAGGAGTGTAAATGTGCAAGAGAGTTTTCAAGTCTCTGTGTCAAGCCTGCTAATACCCTATTGGGCAAAGCAGGTCACATGGTTGAGCCAGCTTCAGAGTACAGGGGACTACAGGGTAAAAATTATAGGATAAACATTATGATTACAGGGAGGCCATTAATGCAAGTACTATACCAGATAATGTCAGATATCTGATGGATTAATTAAAATGTATATGCTATTGGTTAAATTCTGATAATATTTTTAAGCAATTCAATGCTGGTCATCAATATAAACTTATTCTTATTGCTGCACATATAATGAAGAGAAAAATATGCCACCCCAAAATATGTCACTTTGATATATTGATTATTTTGAATTAAAGTTACTTAAGAAACAGCCAATGCAAGAAGGACACTCTGACTCTTTTTTGTCCCACTGAATGTAGGAAATAAATCTCCCATGTGTAAAATACCTTCCCTGTACCAGGAAGCTAGAAGGTAACCTCACCATCAGAGACAGAGAATTTAGGACTGAGGAGCCTGTATAAACAAAACTTCTTACTTCCTAATTCACTATGCTTTAGCTCAAACCCCTATGTCTTGGCATATTTATTGTTTCCTTGTCTAAAAGTATAAAAATTACCTGCTTTGGTCACTAATTGAGTCTCAAATTTTTATGAGCTCCTGTATGTAAGAAATTAAATTTATTTTTCTCTTGTTACTCTGTCTTAAGTCAATTTAATTATTTGTACAGCCAAAGAAACTAGAAGGGAAGAAGGGAAAAGATGTCCTCCTCTACCATAACCAGCTAGAGCAGGTTGAATGAATTGACTCCTATGGCAACTTGGTAGGTTAGATATGATCTGAGTGGAGAAAAAAGGATGTCAAAACTAGGAGCAAAACTAGGTAAAAGTGACTAATTTCTAATGGTTATTTTCTTAATTTTTCCCCCAGTTTCTTTATCAAGGTATAATTTATGTATATTTGTATATATTTGTATAATTTGTATATAAAGACTGCACATAACAAATGTATGCAATTTGGTGAATTTAGACATATGTATCCATACCCACTTCCATCACCACAATCCAGGTAATAAACATATCCATCACCTCCAAAATTTTTCCCTGTCACTTTGGGGTTTTTTGTGTTGTTGTTTGTTTGTTTGTTTTGTGGTTAAAAACACTGAACATGATATCTACCCTCTTCACAAACAGTTTCTTGAACATGACACAACAATAACACAGGCAACAAAAGCAAAAAATACTTAAGTGGGACTACCTCAAACTAAAAAGTTGTGCACAATAAAGGAAACCATTAACAAAGTTAAAAGGCAACCTATGGGATAGGAGAAAATATTTGCAAGCCATGTATCTGATAAGGGATTAATTTCCAAAATATAGCAGTAACTCAATAGCAAAATAAATAAATAAAAAAATAAATAAAATAACCCAATCAAACAGTGGGCCAAGGATTTGAATAGACATTTCTCCAAAGAAGACATACAAATGGCCAACTGGTATACAAAAAGATGTTCAGCATCAATCATTAGGGAAATGCAAATCAAATCCACAATGAGATATCACCTCACATCTGTTAGGATGACTATTATAAAAAAGAGATATTAATTGTTGGCAAGGTTGCAGAGAAATTGGAACCCTTGCACACTGTTGGTGGAAATGTAAATTGATTCAGCAGCTACAGAAAACAATATGGAGCTTCCCCTCAAAATTAAAAACATAACTGCCACATAATCTAGCAATACCATTTCTGGATATATATCCAAAAGAATTGAAATCAGGATCTCTAAGAGTTCCCAAGTTTACTGCAGCATTTTTCACAATAGTCAAGATATGGAAACAATCCAAAAGTCTATCAAGCAATGAATGGATAAAGAAATTTTGATATATACATATGATGGAATATCATTCAGCCTTAAAAAAGAAGGAAATTCTATGATTTGTGACAACATGGATGGACCTGGAAGACATTATACTAAGTGAAATAAGTGAGTCACAGAAGGACAAATACTGCATGGTTCCTCTTATATAAGGCATCTAAAGTAGTCAAAGGTATAGGAATAGAATAGAATGGTGATTATCAGAAGATAGGAAGAGGGCTATGTTGTTCAATGGGTAAAGCATAGTGCCTATAGTTAACAAAAATGTATTGTGTGCTTAAAATCTGTATTAACATAGAAATTAAACAAGGGAAAGCATGTGGGATTTTGAGCATTAACCACACAATTAATTAAATCATATTGAATCCATTGACTTAGGTTTTACTGTAGCATTTATCTTGACATTTCTTTTAACCAGAATTGCTAGTTTGTGAATTGAATGTATCAGCCTTCATCTTACTGTCACTATTATTATAAGATTATTTATATAGAGGAAATAGATGAGATTGGCAGTCATTGTTCCCATACACTAAATCTATAGATACAAAACTACACTAACTGAAACTGTCATCTGATTATATCTACAAGGTAGGATTTGAGGAGAGGTTTATGCTGAACAGGTTTGGTAAATGTTTGCCTTGTTGGTGTTACTACTGTGTGGCATGTGTGATGTTAATATTAATGATGGAAAGAGGATACGAAGCTGTGGAAGACAGAGCTCCTGCTTTTAGAAACTTACCATTTGAAGAAGAAATAATAATCTAATGCATAAAAACACGAAACATGGCATGAAATTATATGGAATTGAGTGAGAGTCTTAGCTTTGCCATGTATTATCTAAGATTTACTGGATCTTACCAAACTTCAGTTTCATATGGAACAATGGGATAGGTTTGTTGGAAGAATCAAGTATGTTAATACATGTAAAATGCTAAGAGAAGTTCCAGTATGTTGTAAATGCTTAATAAGTATTATTCTTTAATAACATTAATGGAAAATTACATGGAATTTTTCCATTAATGGAAAAAACATGATTATAATGAAAATCCTGAAAATTCATAAAAATATTAGCTTAAATAAATTTGTTTAATGCTTCAAAAACTGCAGTCCTATTTTTTAAGTAGCAAATAAGTTTAAATGAAATTTAATCCTTTTAATTCAAAATTAAGCCCTACTTATCCTAGGCGAAGTATGGAATTGTACATGTTTATGATTTATGCTCACATGAGCCCTGGCTTCTCATATTTTTTTCATGGAAGCTTCAGAAGGAGCAGGGGTTCCTACTTTGTTGTGGTTGGTGAAAACTTGTTTACAAAGTGCATCCCCTCATCTCAGTGGTTCCCAAGTTGAGTGTGCATAATAAAAACACATGAGCTCACCAAATATGCAAATTCAAACTACCTTAGAGATTCTGATTCAGGTGGTGGCAGTGTGATCAAGAAATGTAATTTTTTTTTTAAAGCATCACAGATAACTCCAATTCAGGTAGTTAGAAGCAGCACTGCAAAATTTGAGAACCACTGCAAAATGTCTCTGCTCTGAGTATCTTGATAATACAAGACTAGAAATCCAGGCTAGAGGGAGAAGAGTATCAGTATTTGAAGAAGACAAAGGCTGGTTTGAAGTGGTGTCAATGTTAAGTCAATGTTTCCAGTTTTGAAAATTTATGATGGTTTACAGTCCCTTCATAATCATTTGAAAGGCATTGACAGTGGAGTTGGTAGTCCCTGAGTGGGGAGAGATATGGGAATGCTTGTGTGTAAAATGGTCAGGATTAAAATTAGTTCAAGGGGAGGAAGCGGTGGTTGGTACATATATTGAGAGCCGAATAAACCACCTATAAAGGAGGAACATAAAATTAAGTTTCCTGTTGTGCCCATCAACACAAAGGGCTTCACTTAAGGGTTTAAGAATTGAAAATATTTAGAAACATTGAAATAAAAAATTGAAAGTAATTTTGTGCAAGTACAATTATTATCAACCACAACATGTAGAATTAAGTTTAAAATTCCTTGTTAAAAGTGATTAAATTTCTATCAGGTGGCAGAGCCTGATTATTTACCTATGTACTAGAGCTTCAAGAAAAGTTCTGAGAGAATAGCCGTTTTAGGAAATGTGTACATTTCAATACCCAGGTCAAATCTTTCCTACATTAAAAAAAAATAAGTGAATATTTTCATTTGCATGAAGTAATTTTTTTATCAATAAAATACATATAATAAATGACATTCATATATCTTTGTTTTAATTTGGGAAAATTAAAAATCTCTCAGATTTTTCTATCCTCTGATATAAAATTTACTTTACCAAAATAAGCAATAATAAGCAACAGAGTGTAAAATTCTTTACACGAACATTGTGAAAATGCTTTGTAAGCCACATAATAACATAAAAATGTAAATCATTATTATATACTCTCCCCTGAATGATACAATTCAATACAAAAATATGATGCATGTAAATCAAGCTAATTTAGATGCACTGTGAAAGAACAATAGTAATTACAGAAAAAGAAATAGGGCTTTTTAAATATCTATTACCTCTCAAGCACTGTTCTATGTCCTTGTATTTATTTACACTAATTCTCAAAGAAATCCTGCAAAATAGCTGTGCTGGATCTCATTTTACAAATGGTACCTCAGACTCCCAGATGTTAAGTAACTTGTCAAAGATAGCACAACTTGCAACTGGTGAAACCAAGATTTAATTTTAAATATTCCTTCATTCTTTCAAGAAAGTTGTCATAAACATCTCTGGAATGGAAGATGTAGTCACCATTTACTTCCAATTGCATACAGAAGCAAATACACTATCAAATGTGCGGTGATCTCTTTAAAAAGGGAGCTGATAACATGAATTTGGAACTACTCATTGCACATTAATTATACTCCTCAACACTGATCCTTAACTTAGTGCTAATGCTCCCCTTGAAACATTAGCATGTCATTAATTCATTTAGCATCCCGAATAGAATGAAAGTATGAATCACCTGTGGGCTCAGTCTAAATTGTCAGATGGTTTTTAGTAGTGATGTCCAGAGATGAAGTTTTCTTGGTGATCACAGACCATGTAAAAACCTCAACATTATTGTCTTTCTCAGCAAATTCTCTGTAATAGCAATATTAATTTAGCAGCAGAGATTTCTTTCCTCCAGAGGAAAGTTTAAAATAACTTGTGCTTTGCAATTAAATAGGATTTTATTATTAAAATAATTCAGAATCAGCTAGAAGTGAATTCTGTCAAAGTTCTAGTAAAAATATGCAATAAAGTTAATTTAAAAATAACATTTAAACCAGCCCTAGATTGCAGTGTCTAATTTCAATTGTTATACTGTCTTCTTTAACAATATAACATAAAGTAATATATGCTAACATTTAACAAATGAAAAACTAAGGCCTGCTACATGACTATCCCACTACAGTAACACTTGTTCAGAAGCATTTTGGGGTAGCTTGTTAAAATATTTAAGTCTTTATTTACAAATCATTTCTCCTAGCTTTATGGTTGTTTAAGTGTTGAGCTAAACAGAGTGCTACAGAACCACAAACAGATGGACTCAAATATAACTAAGAAACTGTAGAAATAAAGCAACTTCATTTTTTATTCACACTTTTGTTCATCTTTTACTTTTTTCCTACTTGTTCTATTACCTTTTTGCTTTCATTTTGTTTGTTTCATCTTAGACTTCAATTTACTTATTATTCTAAGGCAAATACAGAACATATCACCAATTCTGTTTCTTCTTATTATGCGCTTAGAACATGAAACAACTTGATAATAAGTAGGTACTCTTATTTATTTGTTCTTGTTTACATTTTTATTAAAAAGTGGGCTGTGCGTCCGGAGCCTGTGCTCCGCAACGGGAGAGGCCACAACAGTGAGAGGCCCGCGTACTGCAAAAAATAAATAAATAAATAAAATAAAATAAAATAAATAAATAAAAAGTGGGGATCAAGAAAACATGTCTTTTAGTAGTACAAGGAACTTCACACAAAAGCTTGTGCATCTCGTTCATAGCTGTTTATCGTAGGAAGATGAACTGATGGGAAATCAGAACTTCTTGCTCTGACAGCATTCAAATACTCAAAAGCAGAAAACCAGAAAGAGAACAGTTTGTTAAAGGGAGGCACGCACCACAGATGGTGAGAAGCTTACAATAGGCTAGACTGAAAAAGTATTTAAGAGAACATGTAGCACAAATAGGTAATTTAGTGATGGCTCAAACGATGCTATTCTGCCAATGACTGTAGTTTCCATTATTATGTTTAGATTTTAACATGAGAATTAATGTTTATCTACAATCCTGGAAATAAAAAAGATCAGTCTTTTGGCATGTTCAAATCAAATCATCCATTGCCTTCTTAAAAAAAAAAAACGGTCTTCACAAATAAAAATGGTGGCCACAAAAGGGCTGAGAAATTTAATTCTGCAAAATATTAATTTCTTCTGTATGCTGAGTAAAGACTGTGCTGTATAAGTTGGTACCTTTAAGGGAGAGAGAGTTGATCAAAACAATTTAAATAAGATAAGGTGGGGACATGGAGTTTAAATTTACCATCTAAGATTTCAGAGAACTCATTCTGTTCCCTTTCAGAAGGAGTATTGGAAAGGTACTTTGGGAAGGTATGAGGTGGGGAAAATAGCCACCAGTAGGAACAGGCAGAGGGCAGGAGAAAAGGTGCCCTTAGGAAACAGACCAGCCTGCTTGTGAGATTGTGCCATTCACTTATCTTTTGGGGTCTTAGATGAATCAAACAAGAGAATTGCACCAGATGATCTATAAGGTTTCTACCAGTTACCAAATCATAGGATTTTGTAGCAAGGGAAAGATTCATGATTCCTGGTCAAGCTCATGACTTCTGAGGGGCTAGAAGGAGGATGGAGTTTGTTGGGTGTTGGCTTCCTTTGTTAATTCCCAGCCCATTCCTTTTGGAAGCTAGCTAGATTTCCTTCATACGAAGTTTGTCTGCATTCCCAAATAACTGTGGTTTATGTTCTCAATCTTCTTCCCCAAACATCCTTTGGGGTAACTGGTCCTACCCTGACTCCTCCATCTCTTTTCACGAGAGAGAATCAACCATTCTCTATGTAGGTGCCTAGACTCATTGTTTACTGCTACATGGTGTTTACAGGTTCACAGAATGATAATCTGTGAAATTAGGAAATCAGAATTCTATAAATCAGTCCCCTTAATCCATGGCCAAGTAAAAATAAAGCCCAGAGACATGAAGGAACCAACAGAGTCACACAGCAGTTACCAGTAAATCTAGGAACAGAAATCACATTGCCTAACCTCCAAATTACTTACTCCCTTCTTCTTACCATTGTGTAAATCTATTTATTATCACAGATTACATTATAGCATCTCTGTTTTCCAAACATTGTATTAAAATATGGGACCATCTTTCATGCTTTCACTCTCTTTTTTAAAAATTTTGTTTATTGTTGACTTTGAGAAAAAAGTGTTTAATGGATAGTTCATAAATCTAATTTTTGGTCAGCCCAAAGTATTTTCCATTTATCAGTTTCTCATTTTCATCTTTGCTCTCAAGCTCATTTCTCTACTTTTTATCTTCACTGAACTTCAACTGCACCTATTAACCTACATCCTTGTGCAATGTGACTCTTCTGGACATTGAATATAACTCGAGGGGGACGATGTGGGGCAGTGGTGTTGGCTGTCACTTGATATCAGGTGTAGATTTAGGATTTAACATTTTCTCTATTATGCAAAGATTATTTAATTCACACTTCTGTTTTTTTGGATCAAAGGGGAAGATAAAACACCATACCAGTGACTTTCTAGAATGCAAAATGATTTCGAATGATTATACATTCATGGAATGTCACAAATAGATGAACTAGTAGAGTACAGTTTTCTTATCTATTCATCTTGTTTTCATTTATTGCACAGCAGCCACTTATCAGGTGCTTTGCAGAAGAAATAGAAATGAAAGCATGGGTTTTTCCCCTCAGAAAACCTCACAATTTATTAGGAGTGGCTCAAGGCAGAAAGGGAAATAGTAATCATCGATGTCCACTGCAAAGCCTTATGCTGGATTGTCTCTCAGAGTGTGAAACCTGCAAATAGGCAGGACAGGATCCAGACTGGGAAAGCTAAGGAAGACTTCCAGAAGGAGGCAATGTCTGATCCTGTTGGAGAATGACAAGAAGGTGTGAGCCAAGTAAAAATGCAGAAGGAGGTCAGAGGGTAACATAAGACACAAAAGGATAAAATACAGAGCTGAATACAATGGGCATATTCAGGAAAGTATCATAGTTTTGGAATGATTGGACTGTAGGAAACTTCCTGAGAATGGGCAATAAAAAGGCATCCCCACTCCTGCAGTTCTCTTTATGCCAAGCTAAAGAGTTGGACCTTCATGTGAAAACTAAGGGGAAGCCTTGGAAGACTTTAATTGAGGGAGTGATAGTTTGAGATTTAGATTTTCATAAGCTGCTGCTGACAGCACATAAAAAGTAGATTTAGCAGAGGTTGGGGTGCTTAAAGAGGCGAGACTGGGAAAATGGCGATCAGAAAGAAGTTTCTTATAATAATCCAAGTAAGAAAAGATGAGGTCTGGAGTAAAGGCAGTCTCAGTAAGAATGGAAAAGCAAGATGCACTGAAAAACATTAAAGGTAGAAAATGGATGCTCTAGAGAACAGAGGGGCCTGAAGATGTGAAATTAATCAACCCGGGCCACACACTTAATGAGTACCAGAGCTGTGATTGGAACCAGGTGCCTATGTCCAGTCAGGGAATATTTCTGCAACATTGCTCTGCCTCTCCAAGTCTACACTTTGACAATGACAATAATTAAATTTAAGATGG
Source organism: Aethalodelphis obliquidens (assembly GCF_003676395.1). Taxonomy (NCBI): domain Eukaryota; kingdom Metazoa; phylum Chordata; class Mammalia; order Artiodactyla; family Delphinidae; genus Aethalodelphis; species Aethalodelphis obliquidens. The sequence goes on along the minus strand of NW_020837965.1, from coordinate 11,932,901 downwards.
ATTGTCTATTTATAGCAAAGGGCTATATTTAAGAGAGCCCATTTTTCCTCATTATCCAAGGCAAGTAAATGCAGGTGTTTGATTCTAATAGAATAGGATGTTAACAGCTCCCTCAATGCCTGAACTTCCTGGAAACAAATAGACATAAGTTGCCCTTGATTTAACCTCAGAGTGGATATCACTTCCCTTCATCAGTGGGCAATGTGATGACAGATGTCCTGTCTCATCTCTCTGTATTTTTTTTTTTAACCCAAAGCAACACAATGTCAATAGGTACTGTTGCCAAGAGAGAGGTGTCTCACATCAAGCCCTTATTCCTAAACAGGTTTTGGGGGACTGGATAGGAGTAGGAGTCAAGGAGAGGTGTGGGGTTAACTGCAAATTACTGCATCTTTGTGTATGGCTCTTCCTTAACTAAATGCCAGAGTCTGTGACAATGGCAGCCCTCACTGCAAGAATCAAATGAAGGAATGTGTCTAAAGGGGCTCTGTGAAACTGTAAAAGTGAAAATTAAAAGTTAGGAGTTGCTATAATTCATTCCTCCAAAGTAAAGATGCTTTAAAAATATTTTGCAATGCTTAGTTTTGAAAGGATGACAGAGGTATGATACTTCTTTGCCCAAACTTTCAGTATACAGCACACTGTCATCACAGGTATCACACTGTTCTCAACTGCCCTTGATTCAATTTACTAATGCACACCTCTTAGATTACTGTTGGTAAATGGTAGCTACCAGAAATTTTGTGGGAGAGCGTTAGCTAAACACATCCACACATCACTACCAGGTTATATTATGCACATAGGCATTTACTCTCTGAAAATTATTGGCAAACACATACAATGAAAATAGTTCATAAGAGCTGTTCTGCAGGCTTGAGGAAGACCCCACATCTGGACAGAACTAACACTGCATTCAATGCTCCAGTGCTCATTAGATCTTCCCAAAGAGGGAAACAAGGACTCACAATGAGTGTTCCACATAAGGGCACATTCTGAATGCACTTTCATTCTCAGGTGCACCTACAAACTAGAATATTTAAATATACTCTTCAGACAAAAGAAGGGAAGGGGAAAAGTGTAAATTGGTGGTGCCATGAACATAGTGTTGGCAGAATGTCAGAGAAGAAAGTTTTCATTATATTGTAATAATAGATCAGGGCAGAAGAGAGAGAGTTCTTGACCAGAAGCCAAGATTTTGAGGGTACTTTGGAGGTGCATCCCCTTGCAAATTTATCTATCAATTTCCATGTTTGAAGTTTCTAGATTAATCAGAAGGGGCTATGAGTTTTTGCTTTTGGCCAACACTTCTCATAGTGCTGGAGATTTAATGCAGCCTTTCGGACCTGGCTCTACAAACACTAAGATGTTTGGGGGGAAAATATACATATGTAAATATATATAAATTTTATATATATATATATATATATATATATATATATATAACATACATACATATGAAGGAATTCCTTGAAATCATATTATCCATTACCAAAAGTTTCCAAACCCTCTCCTGCCTCTGAGCCTGGAGGTAATTGATTCTCAAGGCTTATGACATTTGCTGTAGCCCTTCCTGCCCTTTCTTCTCTTCGTCTTTGTTTTTCTAAATCCTACTTGTCTTGTTGGTCTCTATTTAAATGGCTCCTACTCAGGATGCCTTCCCTGATATCCTGCACTTGTTAGATCCTGCCATTCTAAACTTCTATTGTACCCTACATTTCCCCACTGGTGACACTAATTCGTCATATTAATTGTACTTGTGATTACTTGTCCCTACTCCCAGGGGAAAGAGTCAATGACAGTCTTCTTCACTGATTTTTTTAGGTTCATGAAATTGCTGATATTTTCTTGTTTTGTGACTTACAAACAGCAATTTCATGTGGTTTGAATTCTTATATGCTTTAGCTCTTAGCAGAGTATCTGTCTGCATGCTAAATGCAATTATATACTTAGGGTCTCATCATCAAGGATGCTTCTGTTAATAACCACGATCAAATGGACCATCCAGAAGAATTTTTACAAACTATATTTTTCCTTAAATCTCTTTTGTTAATAATGGACTAATTTATTTTTAATAAAATTATATGTTATTTGATCATTATTTATTTGATACATTTATGTTACAGAACACATTACGAGAATGAGAGATGGAAAGCTTAATAGTAATTTATGCTAGTATTTATGACTACTAAAGGCAATTCTTTCCACTTAAATCAGGTGGTTTCATTAGAAGTGGGAACATGCAGTGGTGTCCAAATGCCCCTTCTCCTTTCTTATTTCCTTATTAGACCCAGAGTGGGATCCTCCTCCTTCTTACTTCTGATGGGGAAACTGTGAAGACACACACGGTCTGGAGTAGACAGCCTCAGTGATTATTCTTAAGCCTTCCCTGGTGCTGGGAGAATGAGTATTAACCTAAAAGTAGCTATGACCTTAGAAAAAAAAGTGTTGTGAAAGGTTACATAGAAATGCAAAGGGTTTCAAGACTGTGGATGGAAATAGCTTATTTTAGTAATTATTTAAGACAGGGGTTGGTAAAGTATGGCCCTTAGCCAAATCCAGCTCACCACCTGTTTTTGTAAATAAAGTTTTATTGTAACACCACCTTTCTGACTGATTTGCACTTTCTCTATAGCTGTTTTCTCACTAAAATGGTGGAGTTGAGTAGTTGCCATGGAGATCATATTGCTACAAAGCCAAAGTATTTACTGTTGGTGTCCTTACAGTAAAAAGTTTTCCAACTCCCTTTTTAAAGAAATATGTATTCTATAAATGTCCAATTGTTTCTAAATTATTGGTTGAAAATTAGAAATACATAACAATGTATGTAGATAATGATTAAATAATGCAAATAATTGACATCATTATTACATTTGCCTACTCCAGTGTAAGGTAATGGCATCATTACTATGATGTTTAACTTGTATTTACTTTGAGCTTAAAGGGGAGGGAATAGTTTGTTGAAAATGAAATGAACATGAAATGACTCGTGTCAAAATGTTCATGAACTGACCCAAGATATGGTAACAAACCAGAATCACTGAAACTTCCTTTGTTCACTCATTCATATTCTAAGAGTAGGTTGATGTAAAGCTGCAAAAACCAAAATTCAGTGTCTGGGCTTAGATTCTCAACTGGGATCTCTATGAATTTCCATGTCTTCCTTTGGTGAGTTGTGAGATTTACCCCAGTCAGAAGGAAAGAATAATAAAATGAAAATACCCTGTTAGACTAAGTGTTATAGGACTCTACCTGTTATTGAGGTCCTTCACACATTTTGTGTGGAGGAGAGCCAAAGGAAGCCCAAACATCACTCAGATCCAATCCTACTGGCCATAGATGGTCACAGCCTTAAATAGGGCTCTGGGTCCTCTCAGGTCATATCTGTGCTTCTAAACACATCTTTGACTATAGCAAAGTTTTCTCCCCAACTGATTTAAGAAAGTCATCATTTACTGGGTAACAATCTCATGTTTTTTCTCCTAAGCTCTAATCAGAGAGTTGCATTTTCCACATGTGCACCATACCTCTTGGGTGTCATTTCTCAGTCCTTGTGGTTTTTCTGTGGCTGAGTTATTTACAGCATAAATCTTATTAGATAAGCACCTGCCAATTCATTACTCACAGCTTCTGTAATATTACAGCCATTGGTACATCATTTAGTATATACAGACACACACACATCTCTAGACAGACAGACAGACGGACACACACACACACACACACACACACACACACACACCACACACACACTACCAGTTATATCCACTGATGTAATCATCTGTTGTTCCCTCCTTCTCTCCTGATTTAATTTAACTGTACTTTGCCTTGAGGACTTTGTTATTAGAATGGATAACTAATGACTTCTGGAAATACTGACTTTCCACTTGGCTTAGAGATGAATATCTCTGTGCCATCTTTCCTGAATAGTGCATGCGGAAATCACAAATTGTACTAATTCTCTGTGCCAACTGTTTGTTGTTGTTATTCCAGATTTGGACTGACCCCATTTCCAAGGTTCCTTACAGTTAAACAGTGACTATTAAATCAGTAAACCAAATTGAAGCAACCTTTTATCTATACACAGAAACAATAGAATTTTTTGTTAGGAGTTGACTCGTGTGTTTGTTCTGCTGAGTTTTGCTGCTTTAAATATATAATATACTGACTAGTTCTACCCAAACTAACACACATCAAAATAACTATCCATTGTCAGGCTAAGAACACGCATAAAATCAAAAAAGTATTTTAAGTAATTCTATTTTACTTAAATTTGTAGGCAAAATACTTCATTAAGGCTGTAGGCAATGCAAAAACTATAAAAAACCTTGACTACTTTCTAGTAACCTCCAGTAGCATTGTACAAGCTGTTAAATAGAGGTTTTCAGATGTAAGCATAAGTTCACTAATTAAAAAATAAACTCTCTGTCCTAGTGAATGTACTAGATGCTGAAGATAGCAAGACGAATATGAAATTGTCTTTTACCTTAAGGAGTTCTTCATCATGTGCTACGAGAGAGGAAAGAGAATCACCAATAAAAATGCAACAATGTAAATATCAAAATAAGCTTTAATAGAAGTAAATGGATAATTCAGATAGAGAACTTAAACCATTAAACTTGTTATTTTTTTCTGGAATTAAAGGAGCAGACCTATAAATTAACTGTTAGTAAAATAAACCTTAGAAGTATAGCTAAGAAATTCACCAGTGATCCTTAGCAGAACAAGGAAAAGGAAAGTGTGGACTCTGAATCAAATGAGAGAACAGTATCAAAGAATCTATGTGAGTTTTTGTTAGTTGCAAAAACATGGAATAATTACCACCAAAATAATGAAAAGGTCAGAACATGTTACAATAAATGAAGTGAGCTTGTGCCTGTTGCCAACATCTCTCACTTTAATTGGCATTTGTTTTTAAAGAAATACTGTGACATTTACACTTCAATTATGTATGACAAGAATACTAACCAAGCTTCACAACAAAGAAAAGAGATGAAAAATCAAAATTCCACACTTGGAATAGAAACAAAAATAACAAAAAGTTTACATTTAAAATCAAGTCTGGGTTATGCCTACATACTCAAAAGCACTAGATCTACCATACACTCAAGCATCTGAGTTCTTCACATATATTAATAAGTTTTTTATTAACGTAACTAATAACTTTTCAGTTCAAGGAACTTTATTGGCTTGCTGAACTGAACAATAGAAAGGTAATTTGTTATTTTTTAAAATTTTTATTTGAGTATAGTTGATTTACAATGTTGTGTTAGTTTCAGATGTACAGCACAGTGAATCAGTTATACGTATACATATATCCACTCTTTTTTCAGATTCTTTCCTATATTTCCATTAATATAGGCCATTACAAAGCATTGAGCAGAGTTCCCTGTGCTATATAGTAGGTTCTTATTAGTTATCTATTTTATATACAGTAGTATGTCTATGTCAATCCCAGTCTCCCAATTTATCCCTCACCCCCTTATCACCTGGTAATTGATATATTTAGTTGTATGCCAATATGGACAATGTGTAACTGACATTGCTCATATCTAAAGCAGAATTCATGTTGTTCATTTGTATAACAAATCTTCAAAGGCTTTGCACTGCCTGTTTCACTTTCCACTAACTTTTAACCTGCCTCAAATTTTAGACTTAACTTACCAGGCTTCTTACTTATTTCTCCCTTGTATATATTTAATTATCTTTAGATCATTGACTTAAATGTCTGACAAATTGACAGTTGCTTTCTCTCCCTGGGCCAGAATACAGACTGGCTCATTTATATCCAACTTGAGGGAATTATTTACAAAAATGTACAGAAATCAATCAAAGAATTCCACTCCCTTTACACCTTACTAAACTCAATGCCAAATATTGTAATGGTGTCTCCAGCTATCCACCAAAAATATGAATCTTTGAGGACCTCAAGAGATCTAAACACTGCATTTATTTATTTATTTTTTTCGGTATGCAGGCCTCTCATTGCTGTGGCCTCTCCCGTTGTGAAGCACAGGCTCTGGACGCACAGGCTCTGGACGCACAGGCTCAGCTGCCATGTCTCACTGGCCCAGCTACTCCACGGCATATGGGATCTTCCTGGACCGGGGCACGAACCCGTGTCCCGTGCATCGGCAGGCGGACTCTCAACCACTGCGCCACCAGGGAAGCCCAACACTGCATTTTTGATGATTGGCTCAAATGCACAGAGTTGTAACACCCAGCCTACAGCAACTGCCACAAAAGGGCAGGGGTGGTGAGTATTTTGCTCCTTGAACTGCTGTGATTGCTCATAGATATCCAGCCAAAATTGTCATACTAGTTGAGACAGCACAAGTTCATGTTTTTATTTATTTGTATAATACTACAGAAACAAAGGAAGCATGGAACAATATTTAATAGGGCAATAATGTGGGTTACATAATCTTCTCCCTGGTTACAGTCCCAGTAAATTGCTTGAAAGTGGCATTCAAGTAGTTGGTCGTAAATGTGGGTTTATGACCAAACGGAGGATCTGTGTCCCTAACCCTTAACTTGTTCAAGGATCAGCTATATCTAAATCTCTCTCTCTCTCTCTCTCTCTCTCTCTCTCTCTCTATATATATATATATATATATATATATATAAATTTGTACTTCCCATGGGTAAGAGACATTAAAGTATACTTCCAATTGCTGAATATAATGTATAATTTTGTTTTTATTCTGGCATATATTCTTTATTCTAGTAGTCAGTTAATACTCTACATAGTTATAAATTTATAGATCTTGGCAGAGAGGCTCTTAAACTACAACTAATTCAAAACTTTTACTGTAAAAATAAGGAAAATGAAGGCTAGAGGAATTAAACGACTTTTCCAAGGTAAAGTTCTATTTGAAGTTCTTATTTCAGCAACATGTGGGCTGAAAAAGTACAGATATTTTCTCCTGCTAGAAACACAGATAAAGTTGATCAAATAAGAGAGCAATAAATTAAAAATATATATAACCATCCAGAAAACAAAGGAAGATAACTCAATGAAGACGTAATAGAAAAGGTACAAAATTCATAAAAGTAAGCTCAGGAGCTGATAATATGATGAAGTAGGGGAATGTTGTAGCTGAATATAGAAGAGCAGTCAGAAACATTAGTTATATGTTTGGACCTTCAAAATTACACAGTATTTCTGCTTAACTAGAAATCTAGATTTACTCTCCCCTCCATTGAAGAGTGTGAGGAAAAACTCTGCTCTTAAGCCATTGAATCTACAAGAATTTGCTTTGGATTCTAGATGGAAAAGGAAAAAATGAAGTATCTAATGAGAACAACAAAAAAGATAGGTTTGCACATTTATGTATCAATTCTAGATTTATATTGTTCTGAGGAAGTGGAAATTCCAAGCCACAAAACAAATGTAAAGATAACACTGGATCAAAAAGAAATGTTCAAAGATACTATATAGGAATAATTCCATAACCTATGGTTGATGGAAACTTCCTAGAAAAAAAAACTCAGGAAAAAAAAAGTGAGCTCAAAATCAAACAACAAAAACGTCAGGAAATAATGTACATGAAACTGGGATAACAGATGTAACATAAAATAGAGCACAAAATAAATTTACATTACAGGAGAATCTGGAAAAAAATGAAAAAATAAGAGCAAGACTGGAAGAAAGTGGACAAAAGGGGTAAAAAGACAAGAAAAATTATTTAAAATATACTAGAATATTTACTAAATACATGGCCTTTGATATCGTGAACTCAACAGATGAGTTAAAAATAAGATTAGACTTAGCTGAACACAGAATTGATGAACTGATAGGAAAAAATTACCCATGTAGGTGTGCAAAGTTACAAAGATTTCTTTTGTTTTGAAACATAGAAAAAATATTAAAAAACATGGAAGACACACTTAAAAGGGTATCCCCAAACTAATTTCATACAGAGAGATACAAAAGAATCGGCAAATGTAAACATTTGAAAATAAAATTTAACCAATTAAAAATACTCCAGAAATCATGAAAAACATGACTGTTCATACCAAAGAATCACAAATCACACCAAGTACACAGGAGGATAAATAATATTCTTTTTTATACAAACTTTATTGAAATGTGAAATACCCAAGTCACTAAAAATCATTAATTAACCTACTGAGAAAAGTTTATCTGTTAAAAACAAACATCAGAAAAATTTGAATGGAAGGAGGTGTCTTATCAAAAATAATAGAGTCCAGGAAATAATAATATTTTTAAGTGCTGAGAGAAAATGTTTGTCTTAGCTCTGTGTCCAGTTAAAATTTTGTTGTGAAAACAAAATAAAAACAAATTAGAAAAAAGTCTGAATTTTCAACTCATAATTTTATTAAAATAATTGCTAAAGGATGGAAAGATGGTGTAAAACAGCAATGTTAAGGAAAAGATCAGCAAATATTTAGGTGACTCTAAGTAAGCATTGATGATAACCCAAATAATAATATATAAATTGAAAAATGTCAAAATAAGTTGTAAGCAAAACTCTAAACAAATCAACAATTAAGGAAGATAAATTGATTAAATCAATGTACAAATCTCACATTATTGTTCAGGTAAGGAGAAGAGATATTGAATAAAGTTTGTCTTTATTAAACATTTAAACATGAGTAACAAAACATGAACTATAATACATATATCTAATGGAGGTATAAAAAAATCTTGAGTAAATCAATTCATTCTTGAATGTGTGTGTGTGTGTGAGTGTGTGTGTGTGTGTATATATATATATATATATATGAGTATATATGCTTATAAGTATAAATTAAAGAAAAAACATGGAAAATATAAAACAAATTGACATGGAGGAAAATATTAAAATTTGTCAATAAGAATAATAAAAACTGATACATTACCATGCCATTTCAAAGAAAATTAAAGAATTTTTTAAAAAAAATCAGCTTTAATAATAACAAAAGTTTCATCTAAACATGATGAAAGAGAAAGATTAAAGCAAAAAAAGGAAACATTATCATCATACATATTATTATCATATATAAAGTTCTAAAAATTACTAAGAACTCACCTAGATACACCTGATGGTTTTAAGAGACTGTATCAGTAGTCAACAATTTACACACAAGATCCAAGTAAAAAATTCAGTCTTATTTCTTCCTTAAATAAATAACTTCTATATTATGTAAACTATTCAAGAAAACAGAGAATAAAGGAACACTTTGTGTCTAAATTAAAGTCAATCTTTTTAAAATATATAACAGTAACGAGCAAATGGAATTAGAAATTTTAAAATCTAATACTTTTTATATTAGCAGCCCCCCAAATAAAATATTTAGGTTTAAATCTAACAAACTATATATAAAATCTATATAAGACAAACTACAGTTTGTAGGGATGGTCCAAATTCTCAGATAGTAAGAGCCAATATTCTCAAAATTTTAATTCTTCTCAACGTGATCTATAGATTCAATGTAATCCCAGTCAAAACCCCAGCAAGTTGTTTTGTGGATATTGGCAAACTGATTCTAAAGTTGCAGTGGAGAGGTAAAGGATTCAGTATAATCAACACAATATTGAAAGAGAAGAACACAGTTGGAAGACTGACACTGCCTGACTTCAAGACTTACTATAAAGCTAAAGTAATCAAGACAAGGTAATATTGGTAAAAGAATAAACAAATAGATCAATGGAACAAAATAGGGAGCCCAGAAATAGATTCACACAAATATAGTCAACTGATCTTTGACAAAGGAGCAAAGGCAGTACATTAGAGCAAAGACTGTCTTTTCAACAAATTGCTCTGGAACAAATGGACATCCATATGCAGAAAAGTGAAGTTAGAGACCTAACAGGCTGCACAAAGATCAATTAAAAGTGGATCACAGACTTAAATATAAAATACCAAACTATAACACTCTTAAAAGATAACATGGGAGAAAATCTAGATGACCTTACATAAGATGATGACTTTTTAGATATAACAACAAAGGAACCATCTATAAAAGAAATAACTGATAAGCTGGACTTCATTAAAATTAAAACTTCTGCTCTTCAAGACATTATCAAGAGGTGGAAGACAAGCCACAGACTGGGAGAAAATATTTGCAAAAAAACATATCTGAGGAAGGTCTGTTATGCAAAATATACAAAGAATTTTCAAAACTCAACAATAAGATAATGAACAACCTGATTAAAAAATCAACCAAAAATCTGTACATACACCTTGCCAAAGAAGATATCCAGATGGTAAATAAGCATATAAAAAGATGCTTCATATCATATTTCATTAAGGAAATTACAAATTAATACTGCAGTGAGATACCACTGCATACCTATTAGAATGGAAAAATCCCAAACTCTGACAACACCAAATGTTAGTGAGACCTGGGTCTCCTGAATACCCTTTGGATTTCATCCTGGGGGAAATAACCCATTCATTTGCTAGAACATAAGCTACTTCTTAGGACCTTAGAGATCACGACTCTCTAGTGTTTTCAATTTAACTTTTAACTGTCCAAACCACAGGGATTTTATATAAGAGCAATGCTAATAAATTAATGGAATTGCCTACCCTACACAGCCTACTAGTAGCCATAATTCAACCTTTATGCACTATGCTAATCTGATCCATATGTAGTTGGCCACTACCTCTGATTAAAAAAAAAAAATTCTATTCACCACCCTGGGATTAATTTCCATTTGGATTGCTATCCATAGTTTTTGCTACATCAATTCCTGAACTTTGGCATTCTATGATGTCCTGTTTCCAAGCCATAGGTTTTTCACAACTAGTAATCTGAAATTACAGAGAATAATATCAAGGCAAATGACCTGCCTTGCAAGAAATGTTAAAAAATCTTTAGAGAGAAGGAAAATAATGTAGGTCAGAAACTTGGAAGTATAAAGTAAAGAAGTGAATCAAAGAAGGAATAAGTGGAGGTAAAATAACAAAATGTATTTTTCTTACTGTTATTGAATAAACAGATAATTTTTTCAAAATAATAACACCAACAATGTATTTTATTATATACATATTTTTGTTATACATGTTTATTTTATATATGTTTATGTATGCTTAAATATAAGTAAGATGAATGACAACAATGATACAAAGGGCAAGAGAGGGGAATTAAATTCATTTTGTTATTATAAGGTATTCACACCATCCATAAAGTAGTATAGTGTTATTTGAAAGTGGACTTAGATTTTCACAAATGTACATGGCAAACACTAGAGCAAACACTAAAGAAAAGTAAAAGAAGAAGTATAACCAATATGCTAAGAAAGGAGAGAAAGTGGAATCGTATAAAATGCTCAATTAAAACCACAAGAGGCAGAAGAAAAGTGGAAGACAAAAATAGGAACAAAGAACAAGGGTAACAAATAGGAAACAGTAAAGACTATGATAGATCTTAATCCAACTATAAACAATAATCACTTTGAATATTAATGGTCTAAATGCACCAATTAAAAGACAGAAATTGTCAGATTGGATCAAAAAAACAAGACCCAACTATATGTTGTCTACAAAAAACTACTTTAAGTATAAAGACACATGAAGATTAAAAGTAAATGAATGGATAAAAATATTCCACACTACCAAAAATCAAAAGAAAGCATGAGAAGCTATAATAATTTTAGATACAGAAAACTTCGAAACAAAGAAAGTTATCAGGGATAAAGAAGGACACTGCATAATGATAAAGGGGTTATTGTTCAAGAAGACGTAACAATCCTTAAATGTGTGTGCACATAACAACAAACCATGTGAGGAAAATTTAATACAACATCAAGGAGAAATAGATGAATGCACTATCATAGTTGACGACTTCAACATTGCTCTATCAGGGAATGGACACATCCAGAGAGCAGAAAATCAGTAAGGACATAGTTGAACTTAACAACACCATCAATCAACTGGATATAATGGACACCTATAGAATATTTCATCCAACAAGAGCAGAACACACATTCTTCTCAAGCTCACAAGGAACATTCATCAAAATAGATCACATTATGGACCATAAAACACACCTTTACAAATTAAAAAAAAAAAGAGGAAAAAAATCATACAATATCTGTTCTCAGACTACAGGGAATTAAACAAGAAATCAATGTCAGACAGATACCTAGAAAATCCCAAGATATATGGAGATTAAAAAACACACATCTAGATAACACATGGGTCAAAAAAAAAAAATCTCAAAATATTTTGAACTAAATAAAAATGAAAACACAACATACCAAAATGTGGGGGATGCAGCTAAAAGCAGTACTTAGTGGGAAATTTATATCAGTGGGTGATATATTAGAAAAGAGGGAAGATCTAAAATCAATAATCCAAGTTTTTATGTTGGAAACCAGAAAAAGAACAGTAAATTAAATCCAAAGTAAGCAAAAGAAAATAAATAATAATTATTAAAACAGAAAGAAATGAAAATGGAAATAGGGTATCAAAAGAGAAAATTGTGAAAATAAAATCTGGTTCTTTGAAAAGATCAATAACATTGATAAGCCTCTAAGAAAAAAAAAGAGAGAGGACACAAATTGCTAATATCAGAAATGAAAGAGGGAATATCATTACAAGTCTTATGGACATTAAAGGATAATAAAGAAATACTATGAACAACTGTGCCCACAAATTTGATAACCTAAATGAAATTGACAAATTCCTTAAAAGACCCAATTTTCCAAAACTCCCACAGGAAGAACTAGACAATCTGACTAGGCCTATATTTGTTAAAGAACTGCATCAATAATTAATAACCTTCTAAGAAGAAAGCACCAGGCCCAGATGGGTTCAATCTTGAATTCTACCAAACAGTTAAGGAAGAAGTTATACCAACTCCCTAACAATCTTTTCAGAGAATAGAAGTAGAGGGAATACTTCCTAACTAGTTATATGAGTCTAGAATTACCCAAATGCCAAAATGAGACAAAAATTACAAGAGAAAACTACAGACCAATTATCTCACATAAGCATAGATGCAAAAATCCTCAACACGGGCTTCCCTGGTGGCACAGTGGTTGAGAGTCCGCCTGCCGATGCAGGGGACACGGGTTCGTGCCCCGGTCTGGGAGGATCCCACATGCCGCGGAGCGGCTGGGCCCATGAGCCATGGCCGCTGAGCCTGCGCGTCCGGAGCCTGTGCTCCGCAACGGGAGAGGCCACAACAGTGAGAGGCCCGCATACCGCAAAAAAAAAAAAAATCCTCAACAAAACATTAGCATATCAATTTCAACATTGTATGAAAATAATTATATACCATGACCAAGTGGAATTTATTCCATGTATGTAAGGCTGGTTCAACATTCAAAAATCAATTAATGTAATTCACCGTATCAATCAACTAAAGAAAAATCACATGATCTTATCAATAGATGCAGAAAAAGCATTTGGCCAAATCCAACACTCATGATAAAATCTCTCAATAAAATAGGGATAGAAGGGAACTTCCTCAACTAGGTAAAAAAAGAAGTCTAAAAAATTCTATAGTTAACATTATACTCAATGGTGAGGTACTTGAAGCTTTCTCTCTAAGATCAAGTATAAGGTAAGAATGTCCCTTCTCACCACTCCTTTTCAACATTGTACTGGAAGTTTTAGTTAATGCAACAAGGCAAGAAAAGTAAATAAAAGGCATACAGATTGGGAAGGAAGAAATAAAAGTGTCTTTGTTCAGAGATGATATGATTGTCTATGTAGAAAATCCAAAAGAATGAACAACAGAAAAAAAACCTCCTGGAACTATTAAGTGTTTATATCAAAATTGTAAGATACAAGATTAATATACAAAAGTCAATTGCTTTCCTATATAATAGAAATAAACAAGAGAAATTTGAAATTAAAAACACTATACTATATACACTAGCACTCTCCAAAATAAAAATACTTTCCCATTACAATGTCAAGAGAATGAGAAGACAAGCCACAGACTAGGAGAAAATACTTGCAAAAGACATATCTGATAAAGAACTGATGCAAAATGTACAAAGAACTCTTAAAATTCAACAGTAGAAAATAAACAACCTCATCAAAATATTGGCCAAAACCCTAACAGACACTATAGCATGGAGGATATACAGATGGCAAATAAGCATATTAAAAGATGCTCAACATCATATCTCATTAGAGAAATGCAAATTAAAACAAGATAGCACCACACACCTCTCAGAATGACCAAAATCTGGAACATTGCCAATATCCAGTGCTTGTACAGATAAGGAGCAACAGAAACTCAGACATTGCTGGTGGAAATGCAAAATACTACAAGCCTCTTTGGAAGAGAGTTTGGCAGTTTCTTATAAAGGAAGCAACTCTTAACATATGATCCAGCAATCACACTCCTTGGTATTTACCCTAGAGAGGTGAAAACTTATGTCCACACAAAAACGTGCACATGGATGTTTATAGCAGTTTTGTTCATATGCCAAAACATAGAAGCCACCAAGATGTCCTTCAATAGGTGAATGGGTAAATGAACTCTTGTATATCTAGACAATGGAATGTTATTCAGCACTAAGGAGAAATGAGCTCTTAAGCCATAAAAATACATGGAGAAAATTTAAATGTTTATTACTAAGTGAAACAAGCCAATCTGAAAAGATGACCTACTGTAGGATTTCAACTTAACTTTCTTGGAAAAGGCAAATCCATGGAGACAGAAGAAAGATCAGTGATTTCCAGGGGTTGGGTATGGGGAGGGATAAATAGGTAGAAAACAGAAGATTTTTAAAGCAGTGAAGATACTCTGTATCTGACAGTGATGAATACATGTCATTATCCATTTGTCCAAACCCATAGAATGTGTAACAACAAGAGTGATCCTTAAAGTAAATTATAGACTTTGGGTGATTATGATATGTCAATGTAGGTTCATATATGGTTAACAAATATACCACTTGGTAGGAGATATTGATATTGGGAGAGGCTATGCATGTGTCGGAGAAAATGTATACGGGGAATCACTAGACCTTCCCTTCAATATGCTGTGAATCCAAGACTGCACCACTGCTCTGTAAAAATAAAGTCTTGTGACAAAACAAACAAACAAACAAACAAAAAACTCTCTGCAAATGTCTCCTTGGCTAGAATCAATAATATGCATGCCATGTGCTTGATTCTAGGTTATAAAGAAACACAGGAAACCCTCCTTGGTCCCTAGCTAAAGACATTTCCTTCCTTCACTCTGCCTTATTGTACTGGATAATATTGTTTCATGTGGTTAATACTATCATTATCAATAGCAAAGCATCCATGACAAGATATGTGCTTGGAAACTAAAAATGATTTGTTTCCTAATAGTTTAAAATGTTATCCTGTCAAATGGAGAAGTTCATTGAGTTTTTGTTTCCCAGGAAAGTCAGTAGAATTGAAAAAATTTCATGTGATGAAAGAGAAAGAAAAAAGGAAATAGAGAGAATGTCAAAGAGCGTGTGCATTATTCAAAGACTATTATTTTTCTCTGGATTTAAATAACATCACTGACATTGTTCCTAAGGTTTATGCTGCTGAATTTCCAACAGTAACTTGTCAGGAAGGCTGGGTATTGGAGCAAATAGAGAAAAGAACTCCTTTCAAATAAGCTGGGTGGGCTTATTTGAAACCTGATGCAACTAATGACAGATTCCAAGCTAAGACCATGATCTGTCTCCTCAAGATTGCTAACTGAACAGAATAGGTGGTTATTTGTTTCATTTCACATGCTTTTATTTAAATAGATTGGTTACCACCATTCATACATACACAGATTTCCCTACTCTCAGACTAAACTTTGATGCTTCTCACAAAACTATCACATTTTAAAAGTAACATGTATGTATATTATTCTCCTATATCCTATATACAGATTAGTCCTCAAATGTGACACATGATACATGTATATGCATCTTTAATTATTCTGCTCCCATTTCCTGTCTTTGTTTCCTCAGACATATTCACAGATCATTTCTTAAAATGAGGGAACGTAGTATCATATTACATGTGTTTCCAATAAGTTCTGGTAGTACTGGGAGTGACAGATAATGATAAGATGGGAATTTCTCTCATGTCTATACCAGAGAAGAAATGTTTTCTTTCTACCCAATGGTGTTAGAGTATAAATTAGTGTGCGTCAATTAAAATTTTATTTTCTAAATAAGAAAGAAGGAAAAAAAATCAGCTTGTGTGCATTCTCAAGTACTTTTCTTCTCATTGCCCTCATTGCCCTGGCACTTGTCAAAATTTTGTTCAGAGCAAATACTTATTAGCTCTCCAGAGCAAATACTTACTACCTATTCAAGCATGTTAATCTGATAAATATCTGCAGTTTATATTTTCCTCTTCTTGTTTTTACTCTGATCAAATTTTTTTTTTTTTTTCGGTGTGCGGGCCTCTCACTCTCATAGCCTCTCCCGTTGAGGAACACAGGCTCCGGATGCGCAGGTTCAGCGGCCATGGCTCACGGGCCCAGCTGCTCCATGGCATGTGGGATCTTCTCGGACCGGGGCACAAATCTGTGTCCCTGCATCGGCAGGCAGACTCTCTGCCACTGCGCCACCAGGGAAGCCCCACTGATCAAATACTTTGAGGGTGATATCCTATATGTTCAATGACAACTAGGTGGACATTTCTGCTCAAGAAGTGGGTTGATATTAAGCTCCTAAACTGACGTCTTGCCTAGGTACCAAATATGCCATAAATAGAGTGTTCTAGTCTCCAATTTGGGACAGCTATTGAGAAACATGTTTAACTCATGTGTATTCTTCAGGCTCTATCTAATAACAACTGTTTGGGGTTCCGGGTTCCTGAGTGCACATCTCTCAAGTCACCACCCAGAGGCCCCAGTCCCCTCTGCCTGTATGTAGAGCCAGCTACATTTTCACGAGATTCATCTTCTCTCAGGTTTTCCTATTTAATTTGCTCTGTATAGTTCATGTCATTTTTAATTGGTAACCTCTTCTACTTCTACTGTGTAAACTTATATTTTTAGACTAATTCTCCTTAACTTAAAAACAAAGATGTAAAAACATAAAAACAAAAAATATAAAACAATGATGTAACTGCATTTGTTCAATTTCTCAGAGTTATGCAAATACCATGCTGTAATCAAAAGAGGAAATTAATGTTGTCAGTAATACTACTTATTTGTCTTAAATCTTAGAGCCTCAGGAAAACTTAGAATCTGTTATCCTAGTCATCCCCAAATTCTGAATTTTATACATGGAGAAACCAAAGCACTTTGGTTTTAACATGAAAAACTGATATTAAACCATGTATTCACATGTCAAACACAGTTCTCTTTGCATGAGACTTTGGTTCAACTACCTACTTGATGTTTACTCCCTCTTTCTCAACAAGTAAAAGCACTAAATATATTAGGTATTGGACTGGTTAATGGAGAGCAAAGAAACCACGTGGTTCCTTCCCTAATTGTACTCACAGTCAGTCAGACAGAAAAAAAAAATTAAAAGTCACATAAATAGATGTAAACTTATAATTATGGCCACTGCTTTGAAGTGTAAATACCATATGTGATGAGAGACTATGCTAAGAGAATTTGACCCAGTGTATTAGATTGGAGAGGACTTTTTTGAAGAACTGAAGTTTGAAAGGTGAGAATAGTCAACTAGGTGAATAAGGATCAGAAGAATATTTATGGTAGAGAAAGTAACCTCCAAAGGTCATGCACTGAAAGACGGTTTGGACAGAAAAATGTAATGTGGACAGTGATGGGGACAAAAAGAGCAGGGAAATGGGTTTTCGACACAAGATGGGAACACACCTTTACGCCAAATGAAAGAGGTTTGCTTTATCCCAAAGACAGCAGGAAATCATGGATGGGCGAGCCTCACCATCTCTGCAGCTACTGCCCTAAGCCATCCCCATCTTCTCTCGCCTGAATATGACTCTGTTCTCCTCACTGCTCCCTGATCCCTCCTTGTCCCTCTCAAGGTCTATTTCAGCAGCAGCCAGAGGGATCGATTTAAACTCAGGTCAGATCGTGTTACTTGTCTGCTCGCAGTAAATTACCAACATCCTGTCTTTCTCAGAATATCATCCAGAGTCCACCTGCTGACCTTAACGTCTTCGATGGCTATGTTCATAGCTTCCTCTCCAGCCTTGTCGCCTAACCCTCTTTTCCCTGGCTCTCTCTGCTACAGCTACAGAGTCCTGTGACTGTTTCAGATCTTTTCAAGAGTGCCCTTGCCTCAGGGCTTTTGTACTTCTTGTCCTCCAGACAGGCCTTCTCCCAGGTATGCACATGGCTCATTCCCTCAAGTACACGGGTCTCTCTCAGATACACGCACATCAGAGAGTTCCTTCCTAAACTCCCTGAATAAAAGAGCTATGCTTCTGTCCCCATCACTCTTCAACACCATCCTCAGCTTTATTTTTCTTCATAGCGCTTACTATAACCTGGCATATCATGTCTTTTTGTTTCTTTGTTTTGGTGAGTCTTCCCCCACTAAAATAGAAGTTCTTTGAGAGCTGGAACTTGTTTGTTTACTGCTTTATTCCTAAGGGGTGGGAAAGTGTCAAGCACGTAGTAGGTGCTCAATCAATATTTGTTGAATTAATGAATAAATAAAAGGATGAATAAATAAAATACCTTGGGGTATTTATCACACAATAATTTTACCCATCAGATTCCAATTTTTCTTCTGAATGAGAATGTATGCACATGACATACAGGTATATTCCTGCCATCAATCAAGAGTCATTTCAAACCCTGTTTATTCTCTAAAACTTCCTCTCAATACTCAGCAATCTTTTTCTTTAAATTCCCAATAACTCTGACAATCTAAACCAATAATTTATCAGTGATTACCATAGTCTTTTGTTCCTTCTGAGTAGTTGTCATCTGCTGAACCCAAGAGTTAGTCATTTGAAAATACTTATTTGAACTTCCTTTCCTTTTCTTTCATGTGAGATTGTCAATGCAATGCTATTTAGCAAGAGACAAATATCCACTTGTCATCGCTTTCAATAAACACTACCTATCATTCTTAAGTAAAAGAAGGAAAAAGTAGTATATGTTCATTAAAAACAAGCAGTAATCGATTTTAGTTGAGGCATAAATTTGTGTGACGGAATAGTGGAAATAGATATAGAAAGCTAAGTTGGATATTTTGATATTATGTTGAAAAATTTAGAATTTTTTTATAGTAATGAGGAGACATTATTGCAGATCTGGAATGACATGGTAATACTGGGCTTTAGAAAGATAACTTCTGCAGTACTTTAGGTTAATTGGCTAGAATACAAAGAGAAGCTGGTTGGTTTGAAGGCCATCAAAATAGGTCATGCTGAAAGGGGGCACCAGCAGTAGAAACAGAAAGAGAAATACCATGTTTTTTTGATGTTCTTCACTTTTATTCAGGTACTTACTAACTGGGATAGATGCTGTACTGTGGTAGCTGTTAGGATTACAAAAATGAGCTGTGAGTTTCATGGACATACCATTAAAATCACTTCATTATCTATGTTTTCCCTTTCAGTCCAAGAATTCCAGTTCTTATTTA
This sequence comes from Aethalodelphis obliquidens, assembly GCF_003676395.1. NCBI lineage: Eukaryota > Metazoa > Chordata > Mammalia > Artiodactyla > Delphinidae > Aethalodelphis > Aethalodelphis obliquidens. The sequence continues at coordinate 11,913,433 of NW_020837965.1, read as the reverse complement.
CAATGTCATGATGCATATTCATTAAGACTAACAAAAGCAATTTACATTGCATAGCATTTTGCAATTTAAAAATAGCCCTCATGTGCGTTATGTTATTTGATCTCACAAGAACGCTGGAAAGTAAGCAGAGTTGGGAAATTCTCTTCAGTTTTCAATAAGAAAACTGCAGGTCAAATCTGTTAAGTCACTGGGTCAAGGTTACAGACAGCTGTCTATGGATTTAGAATTGAGCCCATATATTCATATTCCAAACACAAAATGGTTTTCCTTAGAACTTCATATATTTTTCTAAAGTTTATATGGAAGTAGCTTTTTCTCTACTGATTCCCTTTTAATTCTTTTATTCAGAGGTTTATTGTCTAATTCCGTTACAGTAGTTATTTTGTTATTGGATTTATGAGATACCCAAAATACTGTGCTATTTTATTTTTGTTATAATTGTCAGGCTATAGATGTCAAATTAACAAAAAAAAAAAAAAAAAAAGCAAACAAACAGTAACCTCTTACCAGTTTAAAGATTCTGTTTCTGATCTTTTATTCAAAACTAAGGAAGAAAGATATTTTAGAGACATATCTCATAAATAAAATTATATCATCTGCTGGTTTAAATTTTTAAAGTGAAATTTAGGCTCTTTTTCATTTCAGTTTGGATAAATATTTTAAAGGTGTTATTTTGTTCAAAAAGTTCTCACAATATGAAATGTTAAAAATTGAATTAGATAAAATAGTGAAATATCAAATTCTGGTGGAAAATAAGATAAAATAAAAGCTATATCTTTCATAATTTTTGCTTTGTGAGGACATAATATTAACTAGCTTAGCATAAAAGCAAATTGAACTGTGTGTATGCACTGACTTGAATTTCAGATATTCATGAAAATAAGCATCAGTTCATCATCATAGTTTTTTTTTAATTATTTAAAGAAAGATTATATCTAGCACTTGTATCTTGGTTTCTAAAGAGCATTTTCCAATAAAAGGAGCCAGGCCTCCTTGGAGAAATGGCTGATTCTAGGGCTGATGCTAGAAATATACAAAAAGAGTCTTGGGAATGGTCTTTGAAAAGGTCTTTGAAATGATAGTGAGCTAAAAAGACTAACAAATAGTGTCCTGATATTTCCACCAAAGAATGTCCCTCTGAAGAGCTTATCACTAAAAATGATTTACTAAAGGAAACTGATGAAAATTTTCAGCCAGAAAGTAAAAAATTGCTCAAAGAAACAAAATGTTGGGAACATATTAAAGGGACAAAAGAGCCTGTCAGAAAGAGGTCCCAATGGGTAAAGCTAGAACAATTTGAGCAACAAAATAAATAACATAGTATTGTAATACCCAAGCATAAAAGAAACATAATGAGACCATATTATATAAATGACTGAATAACTAAATCAGTGGGGGAGAAGGAGGCAAAACTGAAGTTACCCCCTCCCTTCTTTCCCCAGAGTATAGCACTTAATATGCAACACAGACTAAAAATTAGAAAAGAATGGATGTAGGCACACTATTCTCTGATGCTTAGGGGCTCATGAAAGTGTTATAATCAGGAGTGGAGATAGGCATAGCAAAAGTTCATATTAGATAATGAACACCTACACCTACCTAAAAGGAAACTTCAGAAGACTGGAAAAATCAAACTGGAGAAAATTCATCAGATAACTAACCTGAATAGATGAGTATTAGAATATGAAGGTGATAAAGTACCCGATTTTCACATAAACATTGAGGAGAACTATGGACACTCAGCCAAATGCTGAACAGACCTCCTGCCATTCAAGGATGAATAAACAGAAGACAAGGCTGCACTAGGTCTTTGAAATGATAGTGATGAAAATCTGAGAGGCTATATGCCTGATATCCTGAAAAATGTTGCAGTAGAATATGATCAAGTAACTTGGAGAAACTATGAGGAGAGAGCAAAGAGTTGACATTACAAAATCTGTTTTGAAGGAATTAAGAAAAAATTAAGGGGAAATTAAAATACAGTAACCTTTTATTATCTTTATCCACAACAGCAAAAGATAGAAGTAGAAGAGAAGAAATACTTTTCAAAAAGTAAATGAAAACTTAGACTCTTCTAGAGTGTGAAGCAAAACAGGGGTTAAGTAAGTGGAAATATAATAAAACATCAGTTAAGAAAGACAATTGGAAGAGAAGCATTATTCAAAACTATAATTGAACCATATTTTTTCCTGAGCTCATGAAAAGACGGTGTCCAGATTTTTAAAAAATCCTAGACTATCATTAAATATGACTGCAACGGTAACAACATCAATCTACAGCCTGAAGGTTTTTCTTTTTTTTAAGGGAAAAGAAAAAAATAATTTTTCAAGCATTGGTTAGTAACACATAATACCTACCATAATACCATACCTGAATATGTTACTAGAAAATAGTTTCCTGGTAGCTGAGGTATGCATCAAAAAATTAAGAATGAAAAATTCTTGGAATAAAGAGCTGGCAATGATTTTGAAAATAATTAAATGCAAATTTCATGAAAGATAATTTTTAAGTTAATGGGTCAAAACAATTTAGTTTTAGTTCTACTGATAAAATAGCATTGAGACATGAGGCAAATCATTCATATTTCTTGTCTTCACTTTCTCCATTTGTAAAATAATGCCAGGTCTCAGTAATGACAGAGTACTTATTTAATATCTTAAAGCCACAGGAACATGTTGACTCTTCTCTCTTTCCCACACTACTCTTCCCAGGACAGTTACCTAGACAGTAACCCTTCTTCAAAATTGTCACTCCAGGGCTGCAGAATGTTGCTGTGGTTGATCCAAAGTTTTCTAGTTGGGCAAGAATATTTCCATTGATTTCATTTGTATTCAAATGACAGAACACAGAATAAAAGCTATGAAGTTTTCTTGATTTTCTGCAAATGAGGGTTCCTTCTGCAAAATCTTTTAAAACAGCTTTTTTAAGCTGAAAACCATATGATGCATTCATTGCCTTCGATGACAGCCTTCTGCCTCACCACCAGCACTTCCTTAGTCTGCTGCTTTCTGAATGCAATGAAAAGAAGATTTAAAAAAATCCTTGTTATTTTCATGTCTGTGTTCATCTTATGTTGAGAGCCTCCTTTCAAAAAATATTCTTTAATAACTCAATTTAGGGAACATATGTCTATTCTTGTATAATCAGTGGAGAGAAAAGCAAATTCAACAAGGAAAATCATGTGAATTCAACTCATAGCATTCTGACACAAAAGTCTTTACTGTACAGAAAGATAATGTAAAATCTAGGGTGTTGACTGAGGCTCCATAGCTGCGAAAAGACTTAATGAAACCTCCATCAGTTTCAAGATCTTCAGAGAATCAAATGGGGGATTTAAGAAAAAAAGGAATATGCTATCTTCTAGAATGTTTCAAGTAGGTATAAACAACATTTAAATGAAGAATCCAAAAGCATTCAGAGGCGATCAGGGAATTGGTAAATCATGGTTTTTTTCTACACATCTTTATTACTTTCTGGAATCAGTGCCAAGTAAGATCAGTTTTGACTTTGTATAGCTATATGTTTCCAATATTAATAACAAATATTTTATTGAATGTTATTCTGTGTGCTGGGAATTTTTAAAGCATTTTCATGTATTAACTTATTTAATAATTTCATTTATCTTCTGAAGTAGATATTTCTCTTATCAGACCCTTTTTGGGAGAGTTCTATAAATTAAGTCATGCCCAGGGCCCCATAGAGTTAGTACTAGTTAAACCTGAAGGTGGAAACTGGCTCTAGAATTCTATTAACATAACACTTCACTGCCATCCTGTAATATAATAGGGGATGCTATATAAAGGTTTAATTCCCAACTTCATTTTCCGTATTAATTTCATCTGGAAACTTGAAGACTGGATGCCAAGATATCTAATTTTCTAAATCTAGTTATTGCTAGAATTTTGAGACTTTAACTTCATCATTGTGATCCTTATCTTTCAATATCAGACTCCACTGACTTTTTAAAACAAATGCATCAGGCTTTCCCAAAATTCCAACAGAGGAGTCTATATGGCATTGCTTCAGTTCCTATTTTAACTTGGAGAAGAACCTTCTCTAACTTCGGATCCTGTGCAATATAGGAGAATATCTTCAAATTCCTCCTGCAAGAACCCATTTGATGGCATCGGTCGTGATTTCCCAATGGAGCAGTACATCTACGAAGGGAAAAATGATTGTATTTATATCACAAATCTGAAGAACTGGGAGAAGCTTCCATTTGCAAATGAGCCCATTGTTGCCATTAAATGCCCTGCTATGCTACTAATCTATCCTTCAAGGATAGTATACTGTGTTGAAATTTGCTGCCACTGCTAGAACCATATCCTAGGCATGACTGCTAGTCCATTTACTCAAAGGAACTGCACTCCTCAGATCTAGACACCTTTGCAGAATGCTCATTTGTTGGTGATTATTGTCCCAGGCTGGTTTACAGCCTCTCAGAGGAGCAGTTTATGATAACCTGCCATCATGGCTGAGTAGCCCAGACTCCACTGGGCGTTACATAGACAATGCTCTTCCATGAATCAAACAGGAGTTCATTGTGGGTCTGTGTGGTACATTGGTACATATGGTATATTGGCTCATATGTTTCCCCAGCAACTTTTCTTCAGAGCATACATAGGAAGTCATTCCTGATCTGATCAGAAGTAATTGAAAAGAAGAGCAGAACACTTTGAACAGGTAATGATCAAGAGGAGTTTAAGGATGAATGGATCTGAGCTTAATGAAATTTCAGGTGCTAGACCCATCTGAAAGTGTACAGGTGTCCTCTGGGTCTATTAAGAAAATTTTTTATTGAATATCAGCATGCTTCTCTCCACTACACTTCCTAGGCTACTGAATGGATAGGAATAACTTCCTTCCAAAGCCTTTGAAGCATATGTCATCTTCATTCAAAAAATACACAACGGGTAAAGTGTTAATTATGTATTAGTTAAGAGCTTGCATTTCAGCGGTGTGTATTTCTTTTACTTTAATATTTACCAATGCTTCCTAATTTAATTCAAGCTCCATTCATATGACGGTTGACTTAAACACAAAAAATATTTTAAAAAGGCAGCAAAGGATGAATGTTGCCAACCATCATTTTGTACAAAAAAATAAAAATGAGATGTGCAGGTTTCTTATTTGTAATAATGAAAATATCAATAAAGCCACAAATTAAACAGCATGGAGAAAAAACCCTTGGAATCTCCATGTGGGTATTATCTGCCTAAAGAGGCAAAGAAAATGGTCATATGCTGTTTGTTAAAAATGCAAGTTATGAGATTCAGTAGGAATCCAGAAATAAGGGTAAAAGAAATGAAACTCTAGATAAACAGTGTTCTAACAAATATCATCATTACATAAAACTTAAAACTTCTATTATACTTACCTACCACTCTTCGCCCTGTCTTATTTTTGACTACAGCAAGCTCTGTATCTAAACTTTCTCCATAAAAGAAACTAAAAATATAGATTCAGATGATTAGCTTTCATTTAGAGCCAAAGGATAATGGTTTCTCTATTTGACCAAATGATATTGAGGTCTGGGTCCTATGAGCACTTATGAGGCAGCTGCATTGCTGCCCTATGTTTGTGTTCAAAATGATCCCATGCTCAAACTTTGATCAGCTCTTTGTAAGGTTTAGGTTGGTGCTGTTCAATGGTAGCCATTCGCCACATGGAGTTATTTATATTTAAATTAAAGTTAAATAAAATTAAAAATCAGTTCCACCATCATACTAACCATATTTAAAGGGTTCAGTAGTTATATGTGGCTAGTGTCTTACTGTATTAGGTAGCATAGATATAGAACATAGCCACCATTGCAGAAGGTTCTATTGGATAATGTTGGTTTTGGGGACAAATTGGTGTATTCAGTAAGGCAATATTTATTTGCTGTGAACATTCTAATTTTCTTTTACTCTCACTACAAAAAGACTGGATAATTAGTCTATATAAGATTAACTTTGTCTAACCCTTTTTTCCTGTCAATAATCTTTTATTCTTTGTATGATTTCCTTTATTGAAGAGTTTACACTGCCACTATGGACTCACGTATGTACCCTATAGCCCTTACGTACCTCTACATTACTGCCATCACAGAGAATAAGATGCTACTGCAAATAACACTGCCACTTTCTCACTATGAGATAGGTTAGAAGAAAACATGATTTCATAGCTAGCAAAGTGAACTATTGGTCCAGATTGTCATGCAAAATCAAGTTATTTATGTCCTTAAGCTACTAGATTTTCCTCATCTTATTTCAGCATCTTATTTGGGAGCTTTCTGACTAAGCCAAGATAGCATCCTTCAAATATATCTAAAAGCAGTTTTGGGGTCCTTTCCTGAATGTAGAACACAGTTACTCAAAAGCTAACAAGAGATTCTAGCTATTCACCTGTATATTTATTATGCTCTGTGTGGAGTGAGTAAACATCCTGGGACTCAGAATCTGCCCCTTCCCTTTGTTCTATTCAATTGAACACATTATTTTGGACTCACTACCAACTCTAGACTATATACTATATATATATATATATATATATATATATATATATATATATATACTTTCTCTTAACTGTTGATACCTCCTAAGGTTCTTAGACCTATAGAGACAAAGATAATGAAAGCTCTATACTTGATATTCTATAATTGATACCTTGATTCCCTTCTTTATTCAAAAATAGTCTGTTATGTGGGGGTGAGTTGTATGGGTGTATATACAAGTCATATACATAAACCAGTGCTCGCCTGCAAGATTCCAAGCTCTAAGGGGCAAATGTATGGCCATTAGGCAGACTTGATTGCCTTAAACAAGAGTCATTAATGTGCTTCATTCTCCTAGAACCCCAGCTTCTAGCACATCCTTGACCATGAGAGATGCCAGATAAATACTGAATGAGTGAACAAGCAAAGATGTTCTTAGCCTTGATATCCATTTATAGAACGCCTCCTCCCAACTCCAGCCTCTTCGTGAAACTTAGAAAATGTTTCAGGTCACTATTTTTCCCTTCTGCACTTTAGATCCCTCATTAAAGCAAACATTGCTTCCAATCCTAAATCATGAAAAATCTCAACAAGCTTCATCCTCCTGATGAACTTTTGTTCTCCCCAGGGAAAATGGTCATTCTAACTTTTGTACACTTCTCCCCTCTTCCATATCATACTTCTCTATTAGACATTATCATGCTGTAATTAAACATTTTCATTACATGTCCCATACCTACAATTTGCACATCCAGAGAACAGACTGAATGAAAGATAATTGATTTTTTATTTGGTGCCACTATATCCCAGTCACCTTGTTTACATACACAACCTAATTCCGTCTTCTGCCCACTTTCTAGGTAAGTTGTAATTATCCATAATGTTTCAGAGAAAGAATTTCAGACACAAAGAGATTGTCTCTTGCTCAAATAAGAACTGGTAGACTCATGATTCATACATGAAACTTCTGCCTCTAAAGGCCACTTTTTGCATTCCTAAGATCCTGCAAAGTCCCTAATAGGGACCTTATATTTAATAAATAAATATGGCAAAAATGAACAAACAAAAGCAATCTGATAGAAATCATTTACTTCTTACACCAAATAGTAGCCAACCATCTATATACATATATACATCTATATACATATAATTGGTTATATATATATAACCAATTTTACATATATAGGTTACCAAAAACAAATATCAATGGATAAATCTGTGGAATGTGTGTGTGTACATGTGTGTAAGTTAGTATTAGAAAAAATTGAGGGTAGTAGGGGCTTTTCTATCATTGATACAGAAACAGAAATATCTGGTGAACAAACGTATCTCTGTAGTTTTTCAGACTCTGGAATTTTCAGAGTTCTGAGTGGTCACTGGCTGTCCTAGTCTTTCTTTTATTGTGTGTGGTATATCAGTTTTATTTTATTTTATTTTTTAAACATCTTTATTGGAATATAATTGCTTTAGAATTGTGTGTTAGTTTCTGCTTTATAACAAAGTGAATAAGCTATACATATATCCCCATATCTCCTCCCTCTTACGTCTCCCTCCCACCCTCCCTATCCCACCCTACCCCTCTAGGTGATCACAAAGCACCTTTCTTAATTTCCCTTTTCCACCACTGACACTATGAAGCTTCTCATATTCCAAATGCCATATTTTATTATTCATGTATCCATCCTAGGTCAATTCTCACTTCAGTGCCTGTTCTGCTGGGATTTATCTCCCATAGTTAATTTTTGTTCTTTGTTACTCTAGGCTTTTTCCCAGAGTAAGTCACTAATCCTGCTTAGGGTGTAACCATAACTACAACATAAACTCCAAAAACCCTAAGAGAAAGGGGGACAATGGATGTTGGTTTGTCTTTGAGCACAGAAATTTCCTCAGTGAAGACTGGTTATGAGAGTAGCTAAACCCTGCTCAAATTTACTCTCATAATGTGTCTATGGAACAAGACCTGGGGTTACAGAGCTAACATGACTCTTTCAATCATACAACGCCCAGCTGCTTCTGTGTAGAAATGTCTGAGTTAACCAAAGCTACTGAGTGAATTTGTCCACAAAAAAAGTTATTAACAATGAAGTCAGAACCCAGAATAGTATACTGTATTGATTCTTCAAAATTTTATTTGAGGATCTGTTAAATCTCCTGCTCAAATCATGTTAAATATTCTATCAAAAAGTACACTGTTATTCTAATTAGAGTTTTATTTTAGGTTAGGAGGGAAAAAAATAAGAGGTGACTCTTTAAAAGTTTGAATACATAAAATATAAGATTTTATTATCCCAAAAAGAGACATTCTATTATTCAAATATATTAATTCAGTTGCTGGTGTGGAGACTTTAAATAGAAATAAGGAATTTCATGTTGAGGTATTACTGAGTAAAATAATGAGCTATTTAGTATTGATTAAGTTGCATGTAGGTTTTTAAAAATATACACTTATGTAATTAAAAAATATATATATATATATAATATTTAATATATATTTGCTTTTGCAAGCCATCTCTCAGGGCTGCAGATTCTTCCAACTATTCTAGAATCATGATTCAGAGATAAAGTAACCAAACAAGCACAAACATTGAATCTGAAAATATGTTTAACATAGTGTGCTTACTTTGAACCAAAATTGCCTAAGTCCATTAATGTAGACTAACAGGATATAACTTACTGAGGTCTTTGTTATTCATCCATGTGTGAGTGCGGATTCTATTTCCTGCCTTATGAAGATAAGAACATATATATATATGTGCATGTGTGTCTATATACACATATATATAGAGATATAAAATCTATGTATACATACAATTTATATCTGTAATACATGTAAAATGAGGGGAAGGAGGGACAAATCATTGGCTTTCAAAAAATGATCTCTAACATTGGCCAGTCTATTTATATGAATATGTATATTTTGGAGAAACATATTTTAAACTCTTTTTATCCTGTTCAAAAATTCAAGGAATTTTTAAGCCTTGAAATATTAGAACAACACGAGAACAAATATTTGTCATGTTTTTTGACCACTTGATATATTTCAGCATCCTTCCTATGTGTGGGGAATTCTCCACATTTAAGTAGTCCATACCTCTCCAACTTAGAAGCCAAAAGCATTTCTCTCATGTCCTCTCCAGCTGTTTGGACCTATATGTGACACAAAGTCACCCAAACAGACTGTGCTTCAAACAGTGAGGCAGATTCCCCTCTCACAAAGGTGGCGGCAGAAGTAGACAGTTTGTGGGCCACAGTGGCAAAAGTTCCAGCCATCACATCCAGGTCCAGCACAGTGGTGGGAACAGGGTTCTGTGGGGTTTCTTGTGGGGGAGTCCTGCGTTATCATTTGGATGTTGTTTCTACTGTACTGCCTAGAGATTCTATGACTGTCCTTATATCTCACGTAAAACCCTTTTGTCTCAAACTAGAGTAGGTACTACCATTGGCTTCTAAGAACATCGGTGTACTACCTCAACACTTCTGTTCTCTGTCCTACTTAAAGACTTTGCCTAGAACTTCTCCCTTTTCTTTGCCTCTCCATCAACTTTTCTCCTCTTTTCTGAATCTTTCTAAGCAGCACACATATATTCTATTGTTAATCCATCTTAAAAACTCTTCTGTCTTAACCACACTTCCACATCAAGCTTCTTATTCCATTATCTCTTTCCTGTTTCAGCAAAACTCCTAGGGGTTTTATATATCCTCACTCTCTTCAATATATCTCCTCCCATTCTCTCTTGAGTTCACTTCAATCAGGCTTTTCCATTGAAACTACTCTTTTCAAAGTCCCCAACGACCTCCACATCACAGAGGTGACCTGCCCGTTATGAAGTTATCTTAAGTTCTTCCCTTGCTCCACCTGTAAGCAGCATGCAATAAAATTGATCACTCTTTCCTCCTTGAAATACTTCCTTAGCTTCCAGGACAGCATGTGCTCCTAGATTTCCTCCTACTTTTCTATTTCTCTCTTTTGCTTTTTTCCCCCTGGACCTCTAAAACATGGAGTGCTCCAGGACTCAATATTTGTCTCTTTTCTTTCATGTCTACACTCACCTGACCTCATGGCCTTAAACACTAACAAGCTCATCCTTCTCCCTTGAGCTCCAAATGTGCATAACCATCTGCTTATTCAATATACCCACTTGGAGGTCTAATAGATATTTCAAATATAATGTGCCCCAAATTGAACTTCTGATCTCCCTCACTCCCTGTAGCCCTAATTCCTCTCCATTTTCCCCATCTCAGTAACAAGCAACTCAATTATTTCAGTTGCTTAGGTCAAAATATTAGATTCCTATTTGATTCTTTTATTTCCTACACAGATCATGTTCGATTCATTAGGAAACACTGTCCACCCTACCTTCAGAATATGTCCAAGATCTGACTAATAATCCCCATCACCTCTACGTTTACCTCTCTGGTTCAAGCCGTTATCACCATTTCTTTGTATTATTGCAGTAGCCTCCTAACAGATTTCTATTCTTAATTCTTGCCCCTTTTCCATAGTTTATTCTCAATAATGCAGCACAGTAATTCTTAAACATAAGTGAAAGCGTATTATTTCTCTCCTCAAAAGTTTCCAAAGCCCAAGCACTTACAGTGATCCATTTTCTCAAATAATTTCTGGTTTCATTATTTTTCTGACCTCATCTCTGACTTCATCTCCTCAGTCACTTGAGTCACACCAGGTTACCTTCTTTGCTATTCCTAGAACACACCAGGCACACCTTCACCTCAGGGACTCTGGCTTGCTGTTTCTTTGACCTCTTATCTCTTCCTCCAGGTATTACCATATTTGTTAACTCACCTCTTTAATACTTTTACTTAAATTCCTCCTTCTCAATGAATCTTTCTAGCCACCCTAACTCAAATTAGAAACATGTTCCATAACTATTATATTTTTACTTAGCACCTAGCACAATCCAACATACTATTGTCTCCTACTAGCACATGGCTCTTCAAGAATAGGACTTTTCTTATAACAGGCATATAATAGGTGCTTAGGGTAACAAACTCATTCCAGGTTGCCTGAAACTTGTCCAATTTTAGTACTGAAAATTACCTGTCACAGAAAACCTCTGTGGTCCAGGCAAATTGACACAGTAGTTGACACCATCTCAGTAAATATTTGTTGAATGAAAGAATGAGAACAGAGTTATGAGTGTGTACTCTACCTAAATCCGAAAACTGTAGGGTATTTAACCTAAAGTTTTGTGGATGGAACAATCATCCTGCAATGAATGGATATAACCACATCAGATGATATGAATGAAAAGTACACAATGACTACCACCTGCCATTTAAGAGGAATCCCGAAACAGGTAACAATTATTATTAGCTCCATACTCTCAAGTCATATCTATAATTCTATTATGAAGGGTAATTTCTTATAAGATGCTATCCTTTTGAGTGACAGAAAATTTATAAAAATATTGAATACAACTGTAAAATATGCACAGTGTTGCAATTCAACTACATCATTACTGACTGACATAAAATAATAATCATAAGTAAATGACAACAGAATATATACTTTGTTGACCTAAATTATTCTTCCAATTAATAGCTGTGTGTGGTTTCAGCCATTGGCTAAAATCCATCCATTAGTCATGAATCTTTGTGAGGTACATAAGTAGTCTCATATGAACATTATAAACTCATATAATTATTGTAACACTTCCCTGATGAAAAGATAACCACTGGAGTCCCTGTTACTGCCAGGTAAGTCTCTATCTTGTCCCTCTAGAGTCTTCTCCACAATTCTCTGTCTTGTTCAGTACATAGGGGGATGAGCCCTGCAGATTGCAGCCCTCAGATACCCTTGCTGGCTGGTTTCTATTTGGTGCACACACAGAGGCTACTGCAATAATACAAAGAAATGGTGATAATGGCTTGAACCAGAGAGGTAAATGTAGAGGTGATGGGGATTATTAACCAGATCTTGGGCATATTCTGAAGGTAGAGTGGACAGTGGACACTGAAAAGCACCAGTATGACACAGGAAGGTGAGGAAAGACAGAGAAGGACCATTTCTTCCTTGTTCCCTTGCTACATCAAAGTTACATATTTAGCAGTAGCTACATTCCCACATGGCTACAGCTCCATCTTCCAAATGTCCTGTTCTCACCAGACTCTGGTAATTCTATTTCCTTCCATTGTCTCTTCAGCTATGAGGTGGTGATTACTTCCCTCTGTTGCTAATTCCTTGATTCCTCACCAATATTTGTTTTTTCTCTTAATGCTACCCACACCTCTGTAAAGTAGACTTTTATTAATGTTTCTATTGTTCACATGGAAACACAAAAGACAAATCTTTCTTTTGCTTTCTATTACCAATATATTTTATTTTTTACCCCTCGTATGTTAGCCTAAAAGATGTGTACAATGAGCATCTGTTCTGGCCACAGGAATTAGATTGATTAGTGTGAAACAAATTACAATGCACAAAACCAAAACAAAACCCTAGATGAATTACCAGAAAGTTGAGTATTGATTAAGAAGATACACATTTCCACTTAAATTTCAAGAAAAAACATAACTTCATGAAAATTTATAATGGGATAGGACAAATGAAGATCAGATTTGTCATCACTGTGTTTTCTAGTTCTGGGGTATACTCAACACATGCTAAATAATACAGTCTGATGAGCAAAGTGAAGTTCTACTAAAGGCCAAAAACATTTCCATGGGGGCTTCCCTGGTGGCGCAGTGGTTGAGAGTCCACCTGCCGATGCAGGGCACACGGGTTCATGCCCCGGTCCAGGAAGATCCCACATGCCGCGGATCGGCTAGTCCCGTGAGCCATGGCTGCTGAGCTTGCACGTCCGGAGCCTGTGCTCTGCAACGGGAGAGACCACAACAGTGAGAGGCCCGTGTCCCGCAAAAAAAACAAAAACAAAAACAAAAACCAAACAAACAAAAAAATGTCCATGGGAATAGGTGCATGAGATGGCAAGAAACTGGTCAACATGAAAATTGATCTGAAAACGAAATTGTCCACAATTGTCAAGTATTCCAAACAAAGTAGCAAAAGCAGCATTATACTGGAAGAAAGCACTAATAGAAATTGGCACCATCAAAGATCAGGAAAAATGCAATGCTACAAAACTACAAGAAGGTAAATTTAACATTGACCACTGCTTTTATGAAAAGTAATGGGTCAATAATGCATTGCTTTCTGAGAGCCCAGTAAGCACCGAATAAAAGGGTATTAAATATTCACATTAGAGTCTATGAAATATGATTTCACATGATGCTTGCCATTTGCTTCTGCCATAGGTTAATCCAAGGTTATTAAATTTTAAAGTTGCACTAGGACATTTTACATGTAGTGCATTTATAGCCTCTGATTTATATAGCACTTTTCTTCCATAGAGCCATTATATCCTCATTTTCCAATTCAATTGTGCTTATGGTTAAATACAGCAAGCTATATATGTGTGTGCATTATATATCTATATCTATCTATATCTATATCTATATATATATAAGGTTATGTGTTTTTCTTGATTCTTTTTATAACAAGAAATTATATATATTTCCTGAAATTTTGCAGAGACTCAGGAAGCAACTGCGAGATGACTTGGGGTATGGAATGGTAGTTGCATCACAGGAATATTGTATATTTCAAAATGGTCTCTAAATGAGCAATCATTCTGAAGCAGGCAGCCTAATCTGTATGAAGTCCCATTCTATGTTCACTTAACTCCCATAAAGTCAACTATATATGCTTTGCAAAGTGAGACAGAGAGAAAAATAAATAAAAATTTAAATCATGCAAGCCATTCTGTCGGCTGTTCTCTCTGCCTGAGTGAGGCTGGGTTGAGGATGTCAATTTGCCTTCCTTTAATACACCTTGTTTTTTTTCACCATTTACAGGGATAGAATCTTAAACTGCCTTAATAGGCTTCTAGTGTTTAAAGATACATATAGTTTTTCATATACCCTAATCTTAATCCAGCTACTATACCTGATGTTAGACCAATGAAACAATGATCTAATTCAAAACTGAAGAAAAATTGCTTCATTGGACTCACTAAATTGTCAGCCTCCAACAAGGTTTTCTAAGGGATATCCCAAGGGTAATTTCACCAATATATGATGATTGCCTTGGCACTGACTTTAGATGCCTCCTCTCCAGTAGAGTGTGACTGCAGTTTACCTAGTCCAAAATCTCTGTGACCTTGGCGGTTACTACAACCCTTCGTTTCAAGTTCTCCATTGCCTTGGATCACACTGAGAAAAGATTTAGGAACTGGTGGATAGGTCACTGGGAATAAAGCTGCAAAAAATGAAGGCAAGAAGTCACAGCCTGTGTTGGAGAGTGTCTGGTAGACATCTTGCCCAGAGGTGAATGTGTTATGAATGGGATGCTTCTGTGATCCTTTATTCAAAAGGCAGTCAGGTGTTTCCAAGAGCGATTCCTCAAATCTTTGAACACAGAATAATTGCTTTCCCCCATTATTAAAATAAGGAGTTGTAGGAATGGAAGACATACCCTACTGTTTGGAAGCTATCTTTATTTGCACTAACTGTGAAATTTGGTCATTCAAAATATGTAATGTAACTAGTTAGTGAGAAATATCTTCCCTGAGCAAAAAGGCACCTGCAACAGAAACAACGACAAATGTCACATGGGGGCACATGGGAGCAAATTCAAAGGGGCTATTACCCAAAGAATCAAACCGTCGAGCCTCCTCCACTGCTATGGAAGAAAATCATTCTATTTCTGCACTATATGACTTTCACATAACCATTATGTAATGCCTATTATGTGCCTGCTTTCCTTTCTATATCTAATGATGAGATTTTGTTGTAGTTATTCAGTCCTTACTCCACCACTCAGTATGTATGTGTGTATGTGTGTGTATAAGAAAAGTATGGATAACCTATCAATTTTATTAGCCAGTAAATCATTTCACCAAGAAGAACCACAGGCAAATCTGATGGAGAAGACTACGTTTCACCCAAAGAGACTTGATCTTGAGCAGAATGCAGTCAGTGGATGGAACTTTGGGCAGAAAAAGCAAAGAGTAAAAGAAAACTTGATGAGCAGAAGGATATACTATTACAGAGCCTTTTACTATTCACTAAAAATCTGTGTTTCCCAGCCTCCTTTGCAGTTAGGTGGGGACCAGTTCACAAATTTTAGCCAATGGAACTTGCATGGAGATAGTGCAAAACACTTTCAGAACTGGCCATTAAAAATATTAGGTATGATCTTGGGGCTTCCCTGGTGGTGCAGTGGTTGAGAATCCGCCTGCCAATGCAGGGGACATGGGTTCAAGCCCTGGTCTGGGAAGATCCCACGTGCCGCAGAGCAACTGGGCCCGTGAGCCGCAACTGTTGAGCCTGCGCATCTGGAGCCTGTGTTCCACAACAAGAGAGGTCGCCATGGTGAGAGGCCCACGCACCGCGATGAAGAGTGGCCCCCGCTTGTCACAACTAGAGAAAGCCCTCGCACAGAAACGAAGACCCAACACAGTCAAAACTAAATAAATAAGTAAATAAATAAATAAATTTAAAAAGAATAACAACCCAAGCCAAGCTGTAGGATATTAAAAACAAACAAACAAACAAAAACATTAGGTATGATCTTAACAGTCCTCTCCTGTCCTTCTGAGACAATCTTAGAAGCGATATGTTCCAGATGGTAGAGCTACAAGATGAAGAAAGCCCCAACACCTACATCTGACTATGGTGTGAGCAAAAAATACACAATTTTGTGTTATATCATTAAGATTGTGGGGTTTCATTTTAGAGGCAGCTACATTGTTTATTCTAATGTCAAACTATTTTTCCAGCAACCTAGGTAATTTCTGCATCATCTGATAACTCAACTCACTGGCTTTTTGAATTAAGTTTTCTTGACAGCTATACTCTCAAAACAACAATAAAAGAGTGGAAAATATAAAGCAGAAAATAGGATAGTCGCAGAATAAAGAACTAGAGTGGAAACCTTATACTGTCAGTGTCATTGTATGTTCAGTACTAATGCTTGGCACATAGTAGGCACTAATTTAATGTCTGTGCTTGAAAGGAAAAAGAAGATCTCAATTATTCCATCCATGCATTTCACAACTTTCAGGTTCCAGGCAAGGAACCTATGCCTATTGAGATCAGTTACCTGTTCTTTTATGAAACAGCCTGGGAAAATTTTAGAATTGTAGTCTAATATTGTATGAAAAATTGTAAAAGATTGAATTGGTTTAAAATCATTGAAAGGTAACTTTCTCAATATTTTCAAGGGTCAACCAGCCTAGGTATTTATTACTCAGTCCATAATGTAAATAATATTCCTCCATAGAAGCACCATTTTCATTTTTTTTTTAACCTATTATCTTACTTAAGACAAAAGAGTGTGTACAGGATGGAGGAGATGAAACAGCTAAAATGTTCCTCCCTTAGAAATTTCTTATTCTGATTTATGGCTCAAGAAAATAGAAAACTCATTTCTCATTGCCACCTGCCACTCATTTTATATTTTTCCAAAGTCACTGAATTGTAATAGCTAAAATTTGAGAAAAAATGAAGTAGAAGTTTGATTATTTGGTAAAAAATATTTAATATATTTTCCTTCCTTTTGCTATTTTATTTGTGTAAAAAAATGATCCCCACTCTTTGTTATGGCATTCTATTATGGTATTGCATAGAATAAATTAAAATGACATAATGTACACTAATTAACTTAATTCTTCCTGAGAATTGTTTTTCATATAAACATAGGAAAATCTTAGGCATATTTTTATTATTGTCTATTTTTAATAACTGTTGTGCACAAAGGAGTATGAACTATCTATATAAATCAGAAAATGTTTCATGAGGATAAGTAGTTATACTACTTTTATCACCAATACTATGCTAGCACAGAAGGACAGATGAAAAGATTTGAAAGTGTCTTATCCTCAAAACATACTTTTTTTATTTTCCTGTATAAATTGAGGTGACTCAAATGCATTTAATTTCTCAGTCAACCTTCACTACCACACTACCACACAAACATACAGAATTAGGGAGTCGAAATTTTCATGTACTTTGTAATTTTATTTTTCTGTATCTGCTACACTTTCTTTCAGTTTACAAGATTGTGCTATGGGATCATTCTTGTCCCATGGTTGGCTTCATCAGAGTTACATCTATCTGAGAATGAGTGTGAAGACTCTCTTGCTGGATAGGGTTATATTTGATGCCAAAGGGGTTTATGACTATCTCATGTACAAAATAGCATCTGTAAGAGAAGGAGAAGAGTGGAAAGACAATTTTGTCTTTCAGAAACTCAAATTGTCTCTTGCTCTACCTTCCCAAACTCCCATGGGCTTTTTGGGCCACTGTATGAAACATACTGTCACAATGATCTCACAGCAGAAAGACACTCTCAAAGAAACTAACACCAATTTGATAGCCTCCATTGTCAATTGGCAAGCTAAAGGTGAACAACGTGCTCAAGTTTTCCCTTTTATTTTATTTTTTTAAAATAAACCATAGGCAGACATTCATTAAGTGTGCATTACAAAGATTGAATACAAGGAAAAAAAAAGTGAGAATTTGTTTCACATTTTATCAACTTCTCAGCTTCTGTTAAAATGAGAAAAGATGACAAATGAAAGTGTATTACCTCCAAAGTGGAGAAAAAAACAATCAATGGCACCTTCTCCTTAAAGAAATATTCCCAACTAGGGTGAATTAAAAATATATACATTGCAAGTGGTACTAGGAAAACTGAACAGCTACATGGAGAAGAATGAAGTTAAAACATTCTCTAACACCATGTACAAAAATAAGCTCAAAATAGATTAAAGGCCTAAATGTAAGACCAGATACTATAAAACTCCTAGAGGAAAACATAGGCAGAACACTCTTTGACATAAATTGCAGCAATATATTTTGGATCCATCTCCTAAAGCAAAGAAAATAAAAGAAATGGAACCTAATTAAGTTTAAAAGCAAGCTTTTGTACAGCAAAGGAAACCATCGACAAAACAAAAAGACAACCAACTGAATGGGGGAAAATATTTGCAAATGATACGACTGATAAAGAATTAATATCCAACATATATAAATAACTAGTATAACTCAACATCAAAAAAAGAAACAACTCGATTAAAAACTAGGCAGAAGACCTGAATAGACATTTTTCCAAAGAGAAAATGCAGATGGCCAACAGGCACATGAAAAGATGCTAAACATCCCTAATCACCAGGGAAATGCAAATTAAAACCACAACGAGATATCATCTCACACCTGTCAGAATGGCTATCATCAAAAAGAACACAAATGAATATTGGCGAGGATGTGGGGAAAAGGGAACCTTTATACACTGCTGGTGGGAATGTGATTTGGTGCAGCCACTGTGGAAAACAGTATGGAGGCTTCTCAGAAAACTAAAAATAGAACTACAATTTGACCCAGCAATTCCAATCCTGGGTATATACCCCCCCCCAAAAAAAAACCCAACACTAATTTAAAAGGATACATTCACCCCAATGTTCATAGCAGCATTATTTACAATTGCCAAGATATGGAAGCAACATAAGTGTCCATTGACAGATGAGTACAAAAGATGTGGTATATATATATATATATATATATATATATATATATA
>NW_020837965.1:11888253-11894260 GCF_003676395.1 Aethalodelphis obliquidens | reverse complement strand
ATATATATATATATATATATATATATATATATATAATGGAATACTACTTGTCCACAAAAAGGGACAGAATTTTGCCATTTAAGCAACATGGATGGACTTGGAGGACATCATGCTAAGTGAAATGAGTCAGACAGAGAAAGACATATACTGTATGATATCAGTTATATGTGGAATCTAAAGAATACAACAAACTAGTAAATATAACAAATAATAATCAGACTCACAGATATAAAGAACAAACTCGTGGTTACCAATGGAGTGGGGAGGAGGGGCAATATAGGGGTTGGGGAATGGGAAGTACAAACTATTGGATGTAAGACTCAAGGATGTCTTTTACAGCACGGGGAATATAGCCAATATTTTGTAATAACTGTAAGTGGAAAGTAACCTTTAAAATTGTATAAAAAATAAAAATAAAACAAACAAAATATATACATTGCCATGGGAAAACAGCAAAAAGTGTAATGGTAACATAATTGGAAAGATCATCTTAGAAGAAAATATGTGAGGTGCTGTTTTAATATATTGATGTCCTTATCAGGGAAAAATGATCTTTTCTTTGAATTTGTTGCCAACCAGTATTTTAATAAGGGTTGACATATTAAAAAGAGGCTTTAGTTTTATAAAGCCTCTAGTTTTATAATGTAATACCTTAGGAAGAGTGAACTGGTAATTTCTTTTTCACAAGTAAAATGGGGATAATGATAATGGTTTCTCACATCATTTTTATAAGAATTAAACAGGATGATAGTAATAATAACTGTTTGCAAACCTCTAGAGTTTAATTAGCTTATCTTTACATATATCAGTTGTCAAACCATTAAAGATAACAGGCTTTTCCATTCAAACGAACTGATTGGAGAAGACTAATAATCTTGGTGGGTCCTAATTTCTTATCTTTCTGTTAAAGTTAGCTGCCCATTGTCTAATATCAAAAGCACTTATGAAAAGTGATACATTTAGCATCATCTTGAAGCCTAATATTTTTAGTTATAAAAATGGCAGGAACCTTTCTAAAATTACTCTCTAGATTTCTCAAAGGCAGAAGGGGGCTAGTGTATGAGAAGTAAGGAGTAGAAAAGAAGAGAGAGGGGAAGGACTCCTCAAGGTATTAATTCATATATCCAAGAGGAGGAAGTGGACTCTCTTCTATCCTTCAGACTCCTCCATGATTTGTTTAATAGGTTATGCTAGCGACATTTCCATTCTGTGCTATTTGATCAGCATTATCACTCTTTTTGTTATATCAACAACTTGACACTGTAATGTGCTCATGATGTATATTAACATGAGTTAGAGCTATAATTCAATGGAGTAAAACCTTGTAAGTAAATTTATTCAGGGCGCTAATTACTAAAACATTTTACAATACAAATTTTTTTATAAGAGAAATACAGAGTTGAGTTTAACCATGTGAATGTACCCAAGAAAATATTCTGAAATGAGCTTTTCTCCAGCAAATTTCTATTCTCTTAATTCTACCTGTTGCCTTGATCTTTTGTTAGATGATTTGGGAAGAGAAAGTCCACCCAAGGCCAAGGAAATTGATGTGAGCATAGAGTTCCTCATTTTTATTATTACTATCATTCTTTTCCCTCTGTAAATTTAGGCACCACACTGTGCCTATTTAGTGACTTCTTGGAAGAAAAACCTTCCTGAGAAACAAAATTTTCTAAAAACAGAATTCAATTTCTTTTTATTCTGACACTCAATATACAATAGCTATTAAATCCACCTACTGACATCAGAACCTTTCTACACCCTGGAATCAGCTGTCTCATCATTACTTGCCATTCCTCACGTTATTCTCTTGTAGCAAGGAACAGTCTGAGCAATAGTTTTGAACTGATTTTTTACTTTTCTTTACTCAGGAAGATTGATAACTTTCAGCTCTTACATAATTTTATTATTTCTTTCATGTGAAAGAAATTTTCATTAGTAAAAGGAAAGAGAGATGAATACACTGTCCTTTTGTTCTTTGTAAAAAGATACAAGGGAACTAGCACTTCATTTTACTTTTGTCTTTTGTTTTAGTTTTCCTTTTAGATCTAGTTTGATCAGAAGCAAGTTGCTGTTTAGGGTTGTCACATAAGATTTTTAACATTATTAAGATTAAAAAGAGTAATAGTGAGAAAAATTTTCTTCAATAATCCTAGACTGAAAAATTGTACTATGGGAGGGGAAATTACAAATGAAGAAACCAGGACACAGAGATACGACTATAGATTTATCTATGACATGAACATTGATCCATTGATTGATTCATTAATTTATCAAATACTTCTTGAGCATCTGCTATATTTAAGGTATATTATTATTTTGCTGAAAAATCCATTAATAGGCAATACGTATAATAAGGGAGGGTAAAAAGTCAATATTTGAAGAATAAAATATAGTTTGATTAATTAAATCATCCGTTCCTTCATTTGAAAAATATTTCCTGAATTTCTTGCAATATACATCACATATACGTATCGGGAGAGTACTGAGTTTTACAGAGATTGCCAATGGAGTACACAGAGAACACATTGAAAGCACTGAGAATATGGAAAGAGAAATCAGTTAGAAGGCCAAGTGTACCAAGGTTACCTCCAACTTGTCTGGGACAGGAGCTTATATAAGTGAGGGGGAGAGATTTCTTAGAAAAAAATGTAAAATTAAGTCCATGAATAAATATTTCTTTCAACTAAGGAATCACAATCACAACAAATTACAAATTTTAAAAAGTTTATTATTTTTTAATTTATTTTTCTAAAATTAAAAAAAATTAACATCTTTATTGGAATATAATTGCTTTACAATGGTGTCACTTTCTGCATTACAACAAAGTGAATCAGTTATACATATACATATGTCCCCATATCTGTTCCCTCTTGCATATTCCTCCAACCCACCCTCCCTATCCCACCCCTCTAGGTGGTCACAAAGCATCAAGCTGATATCGTTATGCTATGCAGCTTCTTCCCACTAGCTATCTATTTTACGTTTGGTAGTGTATATATGTCCATGCCACTCTCTCACTTTATCCCAGCTTACCCTTCCCCCTCCCCGTATCCTCAAGTCCATTCTCTAGTAGGTCAGCATCTTTATTCCCACCTTGCCCCTAGGTTCTTCTGACCTTTTTTTTTTTTTTTTTTTTTTTAACATTCCATATATATGTTACCATATGGTATTTGTTTTTCTCTTTCTGACTTACTTCACTCTGTATGACAGTCTCTACATCCATCCACCTCATTACAAATAACTCAGTTTCATTCCTTTTATAGCTGAGGAATATTCCATTGTATATATGTGCCACATCTTCTTTATCCATTCATCTGTTGATGCACACTTAGGTAGCTTCCATGTCCTGGCTATTGTAAATAGAGCTGCAATGAACATTTTGGTACATGACCCTTTTTGAATTACGGTCTTCTCAGGGTATATGCCCAGTAATGGGATTGCTGGGTCCTCCGGTAGTTCTATTTTTAGCTTTTTAAGGAACCTCCATATTGTTCTCCATAGTGGCTGTATCAATTTACATTGCCACCAACAGTGCAAGAGGGTGTCCTTTTCTCCACACCCTACCCAGCATTTATTGTTTGTGGATTTTTTGATGATGGCCATTCTGACTGGTGTGAGATGGTATCTCATTGTAGTTTTTTTTTTTTTTCCAGTACACGGGCCTCTCACTGCTGTGGCCTCTCCCACTGCAGAGCACAGGCTCCGGATGCGCAGGCTCAGCGGCCATGGCTCATGAACCCAGCCGCTCTGCAGCATGTGGGAACTTCCTGGACAGGGACACGAACCCATGTCCCCTGCACCAACAGGCGGACTCCCAACCACTGCACCACCAGGGAAACCCCTCATTGTAGTTTTGACTTGCATTTCTCTAATGATTAATAATGTTGAGCATTCTTTCATGTGTTTGTTGACAATCTGTATATCTTCTTTGGAAAAATGTCTATTTAGGTCTTCTGCACATTATTGGATTGGGTTGTTTGTTTCTTTGATATTCAGTTCCATGATTTGCTTGAACATTTTGGAGATTAATCCTTTGTCAGTTGATTCATTTGCAAATACTTTCACCCATTGTGAGAGCTGTCTTTTCGTCTTGTTTATGGTTTTCTTCACTGTGCAACAGCTTCTAAGTTTCATTAGGTCCCATTTCTTTATTTTTGTTTTTATTTCCACTTCTCTAGGAGGTGGGTCAAAAAGGATCTTGCTGTGAATTATGTCATAGAGTGTTCTGCCTATGTTTTCTTCTAAGAGTTTGATGGTGTCTGGCCTTACATTTAGGTATTTAATTCATTTTGAGTTTATTTTGGTGTATGGTGTTAGAGAGGGTTCTAATGTCATTATTTTACATGTAGCTGTCCAGTTTTCCCATCACAACTTATTGAAGAGCCTGTCTTTTCTCCACTGAATATTCGTGCCTCCTTTGTCAAAGATAAGGGGACCATATGTGCATGGGTTTATCTCTGGGCTTTCTATCCTGTTCCATGGATCTGTATTTCTGTTTTAGCACCAGTACCATACTGTTTTGATTACTGTAGCTTTGTAGTATAGTCTGAAGTCAGGGAACCTGATTCCTCCAGCTCCGTTTTTCTTTCTCAAGATTGCTTTTGGCTCTTTAAGGTCTTTTGTGTTTCCATACAAATCGTGAAATTTTTTGTTCTAATTCTGTGAAAAATGTCAGTGGTAGTTTGATGGGGATTGCATTGAATATGTAAATTACTTCGGATGGTATAGTCATTTTCACAATGTTGATTCTTTCAGTCCAAGAACATTGTATATCTCTCCATATATTTGTATCATGTTTCATTTCTTTCATCAGTGTCTTATAATTTTCTGCATACAGGTCTTTTGTCTCCTTAGGTAGGTTTATTCCTAGATATTTTATTCTTTTTGTTTCAGTGGTAAATGGGAGTGTTTTCTTATTTTCACTTTCAGATTTTTCATCTGTAGTGTATAGGAATGCAAGATATTTCTGTGCATTAATTTTGTATCCTGCTACTTTACCAAATTCATTGATTAGCTCTAGTAGTTTTCTGGTAGCATCTTTAGGATTCTCTATGTATAGAATCATGTCATCTGCAAACAGTGACAGCTTTACTTCTTCTTTTCCAATTTGGATTCCTTTTACTTCTTTTTCTTCTCTGATTTCTGTGGCTAAAACTTCCAAAACTGTGTTGAATAATAGTGGTGAGAGTGGATAACCTTGTCTTGTTCCTGATCTTAGTGGAAATGGTTTCAGTCTTTCTCCATTGAGGACGATGTTGGCTGTGGGTTTGTCATATACGACCTGTATTATGTTGAGGAAAGTTCCCTTTATGCCTAGTTTCTGGAGCATTTTTATCATAAATTGGTGTTGAATTTTGTCAAAAGCTTTCTCTGCATCTGTTGAGATGATGATATGGTTTTTCTCCTTCAATTTGTTTATATCACTTTGTAACACGTTGATTGATTTGTGTATATTGAAGAATCCTTGCATTCCTGGGATAAACCCCAATTGATCACTGTGTATGATCCTTTTAATATGCTGTTGGATTCTGTTTGCTAGTATTTTGTTGAGCATTTTTGCATCTATGTTCATCAGTGATATTGGCCTGTAGTTTTCTTTCTTTGTGACATCTTTGTCTGGTTTTGGTATCAGGGTGATGGTGGCCTCATAGAATGAGTTTGGGAGTGTTCCTCCTTTGCTATATTTTGGAAAAGTTTGAGAAGGATAAGTGTTAGCTCTTCTCTAAATGTTTGATAGTATTCACCTGTGAAGCCATCTGATCCTGGGCTTTGGTTTGTTGGAAGATTTTTAATCACAGTTTCAATTTCAGTGCTTGTGATTGGTCTGTTCATATTTTCTGTTTCTTCCTGGTTCCGTCTGAGAAGTTTATGTATTTCTAAGAATTTTTCCATTTCTTCCAGGTTGTCCATTTGATTGGCCTGTAGTTGCTTGTAGTAATCTCTCATGATCCTTTGTATTTCTGCAGTGTCAGTTGTTACTTCTCCTTTTTTCATTTGTAATTCT
>NW_020837965.1:11885288-11888153 GCF_003676395.1 Aethalodelphis obliquidens | reverse complement strand
CTTGTGATTGGTCTGTTCATATTTTCTGTTTCTTCCTGGTTCCGTCTGAGAAGTTTATGTATTTCTAAGAATTTTTCCATTTCTTCCAGGTTGTCCATTTGATTGGCCTGTAGTTGCTTGTAGTAATCTCTCATGATCCTTTGTATTTCTGCAGTGTCAGTTGTTACTTCTCCTTTTTCATTTGTAATTCTATTGATTTGAGTCTTCTCCCTTTTTTTCTTGATAAGTCTGGCTAATGGTTTATCAATTTTTTTTTTATCTTCTCAAAGAGCCAGCTTTTAGTTTTATTGATCTTTGTTATCATTTCCTTCAGTTATTTTTCATTTATTTCTGATTTGATCCTTATGATTTCTTTCCTTCTGCTAAATTTGTTTTTTTTTGTTGTTGTTGTTCTTCTTTCTCTAATTGTTTTAGGTGTAAGGTTAGGCTGTTTATTTGAGATGTTTCTTGTTTCTTAAGGTAGGAATGTATTGCTATAAACTTCCCTCTTAGAACTGCTTTTGGTGCATCCCATAGGTTTTGGGTCATTGTGTTTTCATTGTCACTTTTTTCTAGGTATTTGTTGATTTCCTCTTTGATTTCTTCAGTGATCTCTTGGTTATTAAGTAGTGTGTGGTTTAGCATCCATGTGTTTGTATTTCTTACAGATGTTTTCCTGTAATTGATATCTAGTCTCATAGTGTTGTGGTCAGAAAAGATACTTGATACGATTTCAATTTTCTTAAATTTACCAAGGCTTGATTTTTGACCCAAAATATGATCTATCCTGGACATGAACACTTGTGAAGAATATATGTTCTGTTGTTTTTGGATGGAATGTCCTATAATATCAATTAAGTCCTGCTTTTTTATGTATCATTTAATGCTTGTGTTTCCTTATTTATTTTCATTTTGGATGATCTGTCTATTGGTGAAAGTGGGGTGTTAAAATCCCCTACTATGATTCTGTTACTGTTGATTTCCCCTTTTATGGCCTTAGGTATTGAGGTGCTCCTATGTTGGGTGCATAAATATTTACAACTGTTATATCTTTTCCTTGGATTGATCCCTTGATCATTATGCAGTGTCTTTCTTTGTCTCTTGTAATAATGTTTGTTTTAAAGTCTATTTTGTCTGATATGAAAATTGTTACTCCAGTTTTCTTTTGATTTCCATTTGCATGGAATATCTTTTTCCCTCCCCTCACTTTCAGTCTGTTTGTGTCCCTAGGTCTGAAGTAGGTCTTTTTTAGACAGTGTATGTACGGGTCTTGTTTTTGTATCCATTCAGCCAGTCTATGTCTTTTGGTTGGAGTATTTAATCCATTTACATTTAAGGTAATTAATGATATGTATGTTCCTATTACCATTTTCTTAATTGTTTTGGGTTTATTATTGTAGGTATTTTCCTCCTCTTGTGTTTCCTGCCTAGACAAGTTCCTTTAACATTTGTTGTAATGCTGGTTTGTTGGTGCTGAATTCTCTTAGTTTTTGCTTGCCTGTAAAGCTTTTTATTTCTCCATCAAATCTGAATGAGATCCTTGCTCGGTAGAGTAATATTGGTTGTAGGTTTTTCTCCTTCTTCACTTTAAATATGTCCTGTCACTCCCTTCTGGCTTGCAGAGTTTCTGCTGAATGATCAGCTGCTAGTGATTCCCTTATGTGTTATTTGTTGTTTTTCCCTTGCTGCTTTTAATATTTTTTCTTTGTATTTAATTTTTGATAGTTTGATTAATATGTGTCTTAATATGTTTCTCCTTGGATTTATCCTGTATGGGACTCTGTGCTTCCCGGACTTGATTAACTATCTACTTTCCCATATTAGGGAAGTTTTCAACTATAATGTCTTCAAATATTTTCTCAGTCCCTTTCTTTTTCTCTTCTTCTTCCTGGACCCCTATAATTCGAATGTTGGTGTGTTTAATGTTGTCCCAGAGGTGTCTGAGACTGTCCTCAATTCTTTTCATTTTTTTTTCCTTTATTCTGCTCTACAGTAGTTATTTCCACTATTTTAGCTTCCAGGTCACTTATCCATTTTTATGCCTCAGTTATTCTGCTATTGATCCCTTCTAGAGAATTTTTCATTTCATTTAGTGTGTTGTTCATCACTGTTTGTTTGCTCTTTAGTTCTTATAGGTCCTTGTTAAATGTTTCTTGCATTTTGTCTATTCAATTTCCAAGATTTTGGATCATCTTTACTATCATTATTCTGAAATCTTTTTCAGGACGACTGCCTATTTCCTCTTCATTTGTTAAGTTTGGTGGGTTTTTACCTTGCTCCTTCCTCTGCTGTGTGCTTCTCTGTCTTCTCATTTTGCTTAACTTACTGTGTTTAGGGTCTCCTTTTTGCAGGCTTCAGGGTCATAGTTTCCATTGTTTTTGCTGTCTGTCCCCAGTGGCTAAGGTTGGTTTAGTGGGTTTTGTAGGCTTCCTGGTGGAGGGGACTAGTGCCTGTGTTCTGGTGGATGAGGCTGTATCTTCTCTTTCTGGTGGGCAGGCCCATGTCTGGTGATATGTTTTGGGGTGTCTGTGGCCTTATTATGATTTTAGGCAGCCTCTCTGCTGATGGGTGGCATTGTGTTCCTGTCTTCCTAGTTGTTTGTCATAGGGTGTCCAGCCCTGTAGCTTGCTGGTCATTGAGTGGAGCTGCGTCTTGGCTTTGAGATGGAGATCTCTGGGAGATTTTCACTGTTTGATATTATGTGGAGCTGGGAGGTCTCTTGTGGACCAGTTTCCTGAACTTGGCTCTCCCACCTCAGTGGCACAGCCCTGATGCCTGGCTGTAGCACCAAGAGCCTGTCCTCCACATGGCTCAGAATAAAAGGGAGAAAAAGGAAGAAAGAAAGAAAGAAAGAAAGAAAGAAAGAAAGAAAGAAAGAAAGAAGAG